>NW_021637786.1:0-205226 GCF_004799145.2 Neltuma alba
TCCATAGCCCCCAAAAGTTCGTCCACGTCAAACATCTCGTCCATAGAGAAAATTCTGCAAGCAATCACCTTCCAACTCATTACCACCCTCAAGCCAAGAATAGTCCATTTGCTCGTTACTTTCATCAATGCCATCCTTTATAGTCTCGTGTTCTTGTGGTTTCGCAATTTGACAACCCCTGCACTCCTGATCTGTGAGATCGAAAGGCTCGTCCTTTGGTTCTGACTTCACTTGATATTTGATTTGCAGAGGCAACTTCATCAGCTTCAAGATAAACATTATCCATATCATTAATTTTGGAAGGTTGATGTCTTGTCTTAACATCATCCTCAGCGCACAGACCTCAGAATGATTTGATATGGTGGTTTGTGTCCGAACCAGCAGGAGTTGCCACTGAAGAACTTGATAAAGTCGTAGCTGATGATGAGAGTCCTTGAGGGATTCCTTGCAAGAAGTATAATCCGATACGTGGGGGAAATTGAGGCGGGCACAAGGACCATACATGGCTCTAGCAGCTTCATCATAAGCAAGTGCAGCTTCATATGCAGTGCCAAATGTACCCAACACAGTCTGCTTCCTCTGTTTGGTTCCCTAATCTCCGCAACCCACTTACCCCAGGTTCTTTGTCTAACGCCTCTGTAGTTACATCTTGAGTTGTCAGGCCCTCTCCTTTACCCCTCATACATCCTTTCTTTGAACCCTTGGCCGGGGCTCTACGAGTTGGTTTGCTCTCACCTTTGCTAGATTCGAGATATTCATTATATTCTTTCCACTTTGCCAGAGTCTCAGCCACAGATTTAGAGCCATCCCGCCTACTACGACTTTTCCTCTTCCTAGAAGAATCCAATGGCAAAGAAGCGATGTTAGAACCTTGATCATAACACCCATGGCCGCGGTTTGCCACTGGTAATTCAGTAATTTTGTACGGGTAACCACCTTCCGCTTGATAAACTTCAATCACCGCAAAAATAATTGGACAGTCTTCCCCCGCTCAACAATCAGATCTGAATAAGTAAGATCTTCAAAATCTGCAGTTAGATAAGCAGAATTAGATTAGCATAGTACGCGGCAGACGTCAAGCAGGGCTCAGGGAGGAATTTCTACTGATCCTAGGGCAAACAAAATACTTCTCCCAGACACATCCAGAAAGATGTGTGTGAATAGGAGTTCACAAATCCTTACCAGCATAAATTGATCGAATATCCTTGGACCCCAAGTAAGACACATTCAATAAAAGAAATCCATTACCGTGACCGGATAAAACACTAGTTTGTTTTTCCTCCTAGCAATTTCTGGGTTTTAGAACGAACAGCCATCCTACCCAGAAACCTACTACACCTAAAAAGAGACAGAATCACAGGTAGAAACCCCATAATCCTCAGTAAACAAATAAAACTGACCCGAATCACAAACATGCTACCCAGAGAACTCATAAGATTCAATCAAGCATTCCTCTCTACAAAAGAAAAGCAAACAAGTGCTGGAGAGTTGGAAGTAATGGACTGATCGAGAGAACCAACCTGAGTAGGTACAGAGAACAGGCGCGTGATACTCCGCTTTTGCGATTCGATCAAAGCTGTGATACTTGGAGAAAATCAGGGTTTATCTTGATCCTTGTCGAGATATTTTGTCGACGGTCTCCCTTCTTGTGAAAGTTTGTCTGAACAACGCCGAATTCAGAAAAAGGTTTCTCTTGCTTTCTCTCACTCTGTATTAGCTAGCAAATCATGAAATCTCAAAACTTCAAGCTGTAACGTGTATTTATAGCCTTCTCTAGATATTTCTGATATTTTAATTTTAATGGCCTCAGAGGTGGATGACGTGGCACTTCCTTAGTCGCGTTGCGTCGCCTCGGACTCCCGAACCTTGTGGCACGTGTCGCCCGAAGGTTCCCGAAGCAACAAAACTCTCACGTCGCTTTCTTAGTCCCCAAGTATTACTTCATTGCCCATCTTCAAAATGTTGCCTTCTCTCTTTTGCATCTCTTTCCTCGCATATTTACGAATACGCCACGCCCTTTACTCCCATATTTGTTTTCTCTTTTCGCCAAAAAAAAAAAAGCTTTTCTGAAAAAAAAAACCATGAGGTATATAAAAAAATAAGCAATTAAGATTTAAAATAATGGCAAAAAATTATATGTTAATTCTAACTATCAGACTATTTTGTCAAACTATAAACATAGCGTTTGTTGAAACAATACAATCAATGCATGGCTTTACAGGGATGCTCTGATTTTTTTTGTTGGTTGAAATCGTTTTGATTGAATAAATTTAAATCTCGATAAATCAACTTCACGCGCCGAGTTTATTCGGATTTATTTTCGGCTCCGCTTGCCCAATTTCGCTTCTGAATAAAATTAAAAATTCGGCCTTTTCCTTTTCACCGATAAGGGAGGATGGCATTCACCTTTCACCAGGCGAGACCGGTAAATCATGAATGGAAGCAGTACGGGAATTTTTTTCCGCCGAATGGTAAGCACGCCACGTGGTAGGGGTAGGATGGGGAGTAGATGGCTCCAAGAACACAATCCCGAGGCAGAAGGGGATTTGATTGACACGTCAGGAGGAGAAGTCAGGACAAGTGGGCCACGTGGCTGGTTAAGGTGGGCGACACTTTATGCAGTCGTTAGCGAACACGTCACATTTAGTCATCCACGCGGATTTAGGTTATGATCCATGTGTGGATAAGAACCGATGGCTTGGAGGCTCCCGAATTAAATGGTGTGAACTGAACTAACTGGTAAGATAAAAGAAAAGGTTGCCAAATTAAAAAAAAAAAAAGGTAAGAGAAAATAGTAGAAAAAGCGGGCGCCGGTCCATTCGTATCATCCTGAAAACTAAGGCTGTCACATTTGATATAAGGGGGATGCCTCCGTCAGATAAACACCAGCCTAATCACAGCACAGCTCTTGCCAAAAGGCACGCACCTGGGGGGTTATTTAATTTAAGCTGAAAGTCCTTGCATTCTTAGAGGTTGTGGGATTTATATGTGGGCCCCCAAATTAATTGGACGAAAAATGTGAACTCACTGAACTCACCGAAGCTAACGATCAGATCACACTCTCCTAAAAATGTACTGAATAATCACTCACTTCCCTGTTTATTATATTCTTTCCCAACATATACTTGAAACTTTTTGTGAACAAAGTCATCTATTGCTGATTATTTACTGTATTCATTTGGCTATCTGTTACTTTGATTTTACTATTTACTAATTTTGGGAAAAGAATTAAGAATACATTACTAATCAATTTAGTGAATTTATTTGAGATTACTAAAATTCGGATTCCTCCTTTAAGATTTTGATATTTCAAATTTCTAATAATAGTTTTTTTTTTTTGTTTTTGCTTAACTTTGCGCAAGTTTTCGAGTTTCGTGGGGCATTTGAAGCCCACCAACGCTAATATGCTAAAGAAAAAGCCCAGCCCACTGGCTGAGGAAATGTTGAGATCAGGGGCCCTCCCCTTTCTGTTGCTTCCAGAAGCATCAAGACCCGTCGCGATGCAATAGGAATTTGACGCTAAACAAATGATCTTATACACGAGTCATAACACACTCATTTATGGTTGCGGCAGGATGATAACGCCATGATGATTGACAGGCAATTTCCAGTCAATAAATAAAGAAATACAAAATCAAAAAGGCAAAAAGTATTAAAAAAAATGAAGACAAGTTATTAGCAACAACCAAAAAAAAATCCATTCAAGCATGCCGTCCAAACCAAACCAGTCTAAACAAAATCAAATTGATAAATTAAACTTAAACTAAAAGTTAGAAGCGGGCGTTTACCATGAAAACTGACTAACTTGTATCGTGTAATTTCTATGCGTGCCCCTGTTAGGGCGAATAACGTTGACTTGATTACCGCCAATACGGAGACGTCAAGCAAGCTCTGCTTTCTTCTAGAGTGTGCAAGAGCCAAAAAAGGCCCCCACCATTTACGAGACTTCTAGATTTAGTTTTCCTTCTGTGTTTGTTCTTCACTTCATCAATTCTTCCACATTAACCTTGACTTTGATGGAAGCTGCAGCTGCTTACGCAGTGTTATTGACCTGCTCACGCGCATGCACGCGCACAATCCCTTTTAAACGCGTACGTGGTTAACAATCCACTCCTTCAATTTTGCAATTGTGCCATATATAATGCCCCTTCTTCTTAAATTAAGGAGAGGCATAAGTGGGGGCGATCGATATATATACATACAGAGGGAGATTGAAAGACATAAGATGTTAAAGGGGGAAAACAATATTTCATTGATCCGGGATCACCTTAACAAGTGGGGGATTATGGCTATATATCAGATGGCACGCTGTCTTCAATCACATCATTGCCATCCCTTCCAAATCCCATTTATCTATGTGTTTTTAGTGGGGGAAAAAAAAAGGAACAAAGAAACAGAACAAAAGGAGCCATGAAACTCCCCAAATGCAGGGAGGGAAACAAAAATAATGAACTTTCCAAACTAGGAAAAATCGACGATCCTCATTATTTAAATAACTAATTTAATCGTTCTGATCATTCCTAGCAGAGAGGCAGGTCCTCCGGAGGAGGCTCCAAGGCTTCTAGCTCCCCAAGCCCGTCCTCCACCACCAGCACCGTCGCCAAACCCCACGTGATGTGAACATCCAAGTGACAATGCATAATCCAAGCACCTGCCATCATAACATAAGCCCATTAAACCCTTGAGATCAAGCACCGGATTATTTTTAACTCCTTATGTGTTTTTTCTTTCCCCCAAAAAAAAAAATGCAGTACCTGGGTTATCGGCAACGAATCGAATAACTGCCCATCCATTCACCGGAACGCCCACCGTGTTCCTCATAGGGGGGTCAACAAGGTTGAACTTCGAAGTATCTTTCTTCGGATCAAAGTTCCCAAACCCTTGTGCCACAATATAGAAATCATACCCGTGAAGATGGATCGGGTGGTTCTCGGGAGTCACGATGCTGGTGTCTTGCAACACAATTTGCACACTGGATCCGAACTTCAGCTTGTATACTTTCGTCCCCGGAACGGGTTGCCAGAGGGACCTGCTCACATTGCCAGTGTAATCGAACTTCACCGGAGGTTTGGCCGGAAAGTCAGAGGTGAAGACTCCCGGAATCCCGTGGTGGTGAGCCTGCAGGATGGAGATATTGTTGGGAAGCACGAAAGACACGTTGTTCATGCTGGCAGCGAACCGGGTCCCGTTGGGTCCCTGGCATCGACTTGACCCGAAATTGGGCGGGCAATTGTTGAGGCCGAGACCAATTGTGAAGAAGAGGTTCTCGTCGATCTCTGTGGGGACTTCTACTTTCCTGGGGCTTCGGAGGCTTTTACTGAAGGAAGTGACGGTGTTCGTGTCGTTGTACGCAGGCAGGGAGGGCATCAGTGGCTTAATGGACACTCCTTTTGAGGAACAGCAGGGAGCCGATTTGTATTGGAGAATGGCGGTGGTGGTGGTGTTGTCGAACGGTGCGTTCTGGGCGGATTGGTATGCACGCCCCGCCATGTAGTATCTGGAAGGCGGCTGATCACCTCTGATTAGCACATCGGTGGTTTGACCGGGTCCGAGGATGAGGACTTTCGTGGTGAAGGGCTTTAGGTAGGAGGCATCGGCGCCGACCACCGTCATCTGATGGTTGGCAACGGTGAAGAAAAGGGGTTGGTTGAGCGCAGCGTTGATCACCCGGAGGAGGTTGGTCTCGCCGAAGTCTATTGGAACAATGGTTGTGTCTGCACAGGCATCGACCAAAAAGTAAGCTCCTATCCTACGTTACTCGTTCGTATGTGAATTAATAGTATTTAGAATTATAATTTATAATTTGATACCCGGGAGACTATAATGCGCAATCATATCAATTAGCTAGATATCGTTAGTCATTGCCTGCCATAGCCGGTGACATCGTAACATGCCCAAAATCATTAAGTTTCGGCCGAAATTCTTATGTATTATCCATTTGCACTAATTGTGTTTTCTTTTTCCTAATCAAATACTGCACAATGCTCATCATTATGAACCATTGCTTGAATTATTCAATCATCGCGTGCTTTGATTTTTTTTCTTTTTAAAATTTAAGAAAAATGATAAAAAAAGAAGCTAAAAATTACTAAATCTCAAATCAGATTTGGTAAGAATACTTTATTTGGTGTTGATAATACTGAATTTACCAATGATAACAAATTTTTGTTAATATTTCTTATTCGATATTTAGTAATTTTCAGTTTATTTTTGGGCCATTCTTCCAAAAGGCTATCCTGTAAAATAGACGATAAATTAAGAATCAAACCTTGGCTAGAGCACTTGTAAAGGTCACCAGGTTGGCCATTAATAGTGAAAGCATCAGAGATATTGGGAGCTGCTCCTGTTCGGTCGGCCTCCCTCACAACGTCGATGGGGTTTGCGTCCCACCATTCCCCTGAACCACATATATACATTCTCACCGTTAATCTGTCGCCATCTAACATAGCCTTTGTACACACACACATTATTGTATCTATATATGTATATATTCAAACAAGCTCAGCCGAGGCTATCACTATCAGTTACATCGTGCATAGAGAGTTAAAGAACTATACCGAGAAGAACGACGGATTCGCGGTGAGGCTTGGGGAAAGGGTAAGGGCGGCCCTCCCTTGGATGTATGATGATGGCTCCGTATACAGTGGCTCTGAGCCAGGAGCTGTGGGCGTGCCACCACAGAGTCCCTTCTTGGCCCTGAATAGTGAAACGGTAGGTGTAGCTTTCCCCGGGACGAATGGGACATTGCGTCACAAATTCTGGCCCATCCGCCCACCCAGTTCTTATCTGCCTCACTCCATGCCTGCCCAATACAAACAACAATATATAACCACTCTTCATATTCCATGCACAAACATAACTCTAATGTACGTATGTATGGTTCTATACTGTGAATGTACCAGTGAATGGTCAAGTTGTACTGAGCTTTATTTGTGACTTTGATGACCAGCGTGTCTCCATTGTTAACTTCCAACGTTGGGCCCGGCAATTGGCCGTTCACTGTGATAGCGTTGTGGGTGTTGCACAGCCTCTTCACTGGAGTTGCTTGAACCTGCTCCGCCGTCAAGCACAGTAAAATTAAAGTGAGTAGTCAAAACAAGCGCCGAGATCAGTAAGGGAAACGAGAAAGAATAGATGTAAGCTAATAACGTACGACGAACTCGTGCTCGTGAAGTTTGGCGTTTGCCAGGGCTGACAAGAGAAGGAAAATGGCGAGGAAGACAGAGGAACGCCTGGCACTGATGAGAGACTCCATGTCTGATATCGCGAGGAATGAAGCGAATGAGAGGATAATGCGTTGGTGAGTGATGGGAGGGAAGGAAAGGAAGGATTGCCATTTTATAGGGGAAATGGAAGGAGAGAGGTTAGTCGTCGCTTGTGGTTGGCAGATTAGGTTTTGATACGGCATCGTGGTCAGGCTACGGAGAAAACTTAGTTCAACTCTATACGAGTTGTTGCACCCACTGGTTTTAATTCAACTTATATTCTTGCTTCCAAAGTCTTCAAATATCTTGCGCATTTTGAACTCTTGTGATCAGCTAATTCGTTATTTACATGGAGGATTTAATTAATTTACTCCTTCCTTCTTCTTGTTTTTCCTTCAAAAAATTGTTATTTAAATGCCGGGTTGGGTGATTAATCCCTATGTTTTCATCAGCCAATTTCTCACCATCTACTAATGCCAAATATATTAATTATTTCATGAACACCTAAAAGGGGAAAATTAAAGCAAAGTCACATTTTTTATCTTTAATTTTCTGTGCATGAAGTGGCCCCAGATGTGCAAAGTAAAAATGACCCGGGAGTTTCTTTTCATTTCAGCAATTCTTGTAATCTAGGAGAATTATTTCAATAGTCATCATATAAACAGTTTGATGAGAAAAGAGTTCAGCAATTGCATCAATTAATCCCATTCGACTATTCCCGTTTCCGGTTGTTGTGGAAAATAGAGCCTCAAATCCTTTTGATTGTCTGATGAATAAGTAATCCACTTTAGAAAAAAATGTTGATCATTAAGCCTTTTGCTTCCTGTTCGACCTTTCTTTTCCCATAACATGAACAAAGCCTTGCTTTAATTTACCATTTTATAATTCAATAATATATTGCCTATATATAATATAACTAACTATATACATATGTCCTGTTTCGATAGCCTTTGGTAAATTTTAGATTATGTATTGAATATATACTTTTAAAAAAAAAAATTATGTATTGAGTATTGAGCATGAATAATGTGGCGCATTATTTAGGTTGAATATATAGTGTGAATTCGTTAAGCTCTACGGCTCAGAAGATGATTCTCTCATGGCTTTTAGTAGTTATGATTTATTTTAGGAGCCTGTTTTCAGAAGGGGAGGACTGCCATTAGGTATCTAGCTATAACATAATAACAAAGCATGAAATGATTTGATTGGGTCTAACAAGAATTTAGTTAGAAGCACTCATGAAATATTAAGTTGGAGGATTAAATTAGGTGGCCTGTCACAGAACTAGCTTCTCACACTCGAACCAAATACACGCGCAATAGTATGTCCTACTCAAAGATACGTACGCCAGTGCCCAATCTCACTTTGACGTTGACCATGGCCTTTCCTGGGGATCACCAAATATAATGGCCGCATGCGACATATAAATTACTTTGATATTCACCCAAGTCAAACCTGCAGTTTAAGATGACAATATATAAAAAGTGGAGCTTCTTTGAAAGGTCCACTGATTCCAGCCTATGAAATCCATCCGGTACAGCTGCTATATATGGCCAGTCTACACATTTGATATTATTGGTTTTACACATCAGAAAGGCAGCTTTATGGCGATGGGGGCTAATAATGAAAAAGGACACGAAATAAAAAGCATTGGACTAGTCTATTTCAGCGCGTCCCTTCTGTAATAATGTCATCGATCTCTTGGAAGCTATCATCCTTCAATCACGAGGAAAAAGATGGAAAAGGCTCCCTTTAATTGAAGAGTTAGCATGTTCTGAGGCTGTACGTGGATATGAAGGCCCTGTCCGAATGTCTTGTCTTGTTATGGCATGTAGGATTAATAGCCACATTGGAGTCGATAACAACATGGAGCCAAGAACCACACGGGTTGCTCTTGATGACAAGAACCGTTAGATTCTTGGAATAAACTACGCCGCGTGCGCGCAGGTCAAAACTGAGGTTGTCCGATGGAGATTAACACAGCGAGGTGTCGAAACAAAAATGATTGTTTCGACTTGGATTGGTGAACAAGAAACGAATGAGAAAGCCTAGTGCAAGAGTTGGTAGAGTTTGTTATTGACTTTTGCTGATTCTTAAGAAGGAAAAAAAAAAGAAGTACATTAGAAAGAAAGAAAGAAATGGAAGGGTGAGTGAAATTGACGGAGGAGCAGAAAGTGTGCATCCATATATTATTCTTGCTTGTCAAAATTTGCTGGTGATTAGTCTTTCAAATGCTCACAGGCTTAATTTTATTATTATTGTTCTGGGATTTTTGATTACTTGAGGTTTCGTTTTCATGGTTAGTTATAAGTTGTTGCGAACTTGTGCAAAACTTTAATTGGGATCCACCGCCGGTGGCTAGTACGTTTTTCTCTGACCCACAAAATAATTGCGGAGAGGTAATTAAAAATGTAAGCATATCTTAAAATCCACCGTGCACGTGATTCATCGTCTAAAAACGATGGAGGCCTTCAATGGAGCTGAAAATTATAACCACGCATTATGTATTATTGAATAGGGCTTGCTGCTTCTATTGCGAAAGGCCCGTGTTAGCTCGACGTGGGCACGTAAATATAGCATTATATCCAATCCCTTTATTAGGTTAATTTAAGCAGATTATAAAAGAGTCAAATCAAATAATTAACTCTTACAAATAAATTATCATCTCTCGTGTAACATTAAACTATATATATCAGCTTATTAATTTAAGAAAAAATTTATAAACATGAAAAACAAAAAAAAATTAAAATCGGACTAAGGATTATAACTAATATTAGAATCTAGTCGTGGCTTTTTACAGGCACATGCTTTACCAGCTGGGCAAGTAAAAAGCAAAAAGTGAGGGTGGTCCAGTGAGTGAAGGGTCGAACGTCGCTCTGATGCCGGATGGAAGCGTTGGTTCTTGCTAGTTTAGGGTCACGCTATCCCCCATAAGGACCAGATATTTGGACGTCCCATATGATTCCCATGATTTATTCCATTTTTACCCTCGAGGGTCATAACAGATGCCACTAGAATGCTAATGGTGGCTTCTTTTCAATTGCTTTTTTTTTATTTTTTTTTTCAAAAATGAGGTAAGAAGAGAAAATTCTGTACGTAGTTTCTAATAAATGTCCATAAATTTTTACGCGTTAAAAAGATTGTCTCTGCTATCCATTACCATTAGTATTTCTTTTTCTTTTTTTGGGCAATTTACGGGGACAAGATTTCTTATTTTGGAGTGATGGAGGGACGAGATCTTGCCAGAAGGATAGGGACACTCAGAGGGGAGAGAGGTTGAAAAGGGCAAAGAGTGTGGGGGAGTAAGCCCCAACAGGGGGAAGTGGGCCAATGGGGATTGAGGCCCAAAAAAGGAAAGCTCGGACCGTGTGGCGAAGTCATCCAAAAGGTGCTCTTATGATGGATCCACTTGAACCAAGGCCCTATCCCTCAAAACGCCATTATTTCCCCCTCCTCCTGTGTGAGTATCAGAAGCTGGAGGTTTATACCCTCACCCAAAAAAAAGGACGTTTGTTCAGCGCTATTTCTCTACGATATGAATTTTATCTTTCTGTTTTTTGTCCTCCTAGTTTTTCTTCTATTTCATTATAGGAAAGCTTCTAAATCTTTGTGCATAATCTCACGGGAGGTGCTCTGATTTTCTCATGAAAATCATTGAATTTTCACGAATTTATAACTTTAGAGCTAACTATGTATATATATGTATATATTTCCGTGAACTTTGGCTGGAGAAAAAAAATCCGTGAACTTTTGAATGGAAGGGGGAAAAAGACGGTCCGGCATTTCTTTTCTCGTACCGTGTTATTTTCAGCGGAGTAAAGAAGGTTGGAAAGATAGATTCAAAAAAATTCTCGTAATGTACAATGACCAGCGAGGGCAAGAATTGATGCCACTATATTGTCTCCCCCGCGCCGAAATTGCCAAAACTGCAACTCAACCTTTCCGAAAGACTCTTCCTAACAATTAAAACAAAAACAGGATAAAAATAGAACAATAAAAATATATGTTGTTTAATTTAAAGACAAATTACACTGAGGATAGAAGAAGTAGTGGATACTTATTATAAAGTCCCATGAATACTATAATCATTTTAAAAGGATGTAATAATTAAAATCCAAAATTAATGTCGGGCCTCCCTCACATTCTTCGAGTCGATGGTGATATTCTTGGAGTCTTCGAACAAGCGTGCTAATGGCGGGTTTTAATACGGGCAATGTGAGTTAATAACCTTTTTATGAAACTGTGAGGCTTATCACCACTCCCATTTGCCTGCCGCTAGGCGCTAGCACAGAAGTGAGGCCATATAAACTATATGGAGAAAGTGTCACTGGAATTGGTATTATTGCTGGATGGAGCATTGGACCAAGGCAAAGCAGAACGTTTTGGTTTTATCGCTAGCAAGCAGCACCGGTTACTACCTCATATACATTTCATGCTAAACACTGAGGAGTGCTAATATTAGACAATCCATCCATGTGAGCTCTGGATAAAGCTCTTTTAGAATGCTTCGTTGTGTGCGTGTGTATACATATACACACACATATATATTTTTTTCCAAACAGAAATTATGAGAGATGCAAGACATTACAAGATTCAGCTGCTCGACGTATGAGAAGTCCGCCATGAGAAGGATACTAGAGTCTTTTTGTTCAACTTTAGTTACCGGGTGGGGTCACTCCAAATAATGATAGTTCTCAGGATACCGTAGAATAAATATCCTCATATTTTGGTACTTGAATGTGATTTCCCCATATCCCAATAAAGCAAGCGGATCGGAATGAGGACAAGCTTTGGGCTTTGATCTTAGAAGGCCGATTTCGGCCCGGTCAGGCTCACGACGCGAACATTGAACGGCACGTTTACCTCGCTTTCTGCCAAAAACCGCCAGATTGGGGTGTCTTCGTCTGCGCGAGGGCCAACCGAGTTGACTCGACCACGCCGAGTCTCGCTCTCTTGATTGCTTCACCCTCTCCGTAGCTTTCCTGGTAATGCCCGATACCACATGCAGCGGCTTCCCTAGCTTCTCTTCTTCTTTCTCCCACCTCAGACCGCCATCGCCCGCTGAAACTTTGATATGAACCCGTAACTCCTCCAACATCGATTTTCGGGGATTGGATTGAAGATGATGAACCTTGAGGCCCAGCAGGATTACCAAGACGCTCAATTGCACGTGCCCCATGACGAAATGGAAACTCTGGTTCTCGACGAGCCATCTAATGCTCAATCCCCCTCCGGCCACCTTCCTGCTCAGTCAGTCTCCGCATTGGATAACCCGCTGAATCTGTCCCCTTCTTCACTCACATCTAACCAAAGCCCCAAATCTCTCTTCAATTCTTTCCTTGACCCCCCATCTTACGCCGAAGCAATCTTCACCTCCTTCGATTCTTCTTCGAACGGCCACGATAATCCGGACCTTTCTTCCAGATCGAACCCATCGAATTCCGAGTATCTGTATATATCGGTCTCGGATCCGCAGAAAGAGCAAGAATTGACGAATTCTCTTGTCCCTGGCGGGAATACTTATTACACTTACCTGATTACGACGAGAACGAATTTTCCTGAGTATGGAGGACCCGGCTCCGAATTTAGCGTCCGCAGGCGGTTCAGGGACGTGGTAACCCTATCAGATCGGTTGTCGGAGTCGTACCGAGGGTACTTCATTCCTATAAGGCCTGATAAGAACACAGTGGAGAGCCAGGTGATGCAAAAACAGGAATTTGTGGAGCAGAGGAGGCTTGCATTGGAAAAGTACCTTCGTAAACTGGCAGCTCATCCCGTGATTAGAACGAGTGAGGAGCTTAGAGTGTTTCTGGAGTTGCAAGGGAAACTGCCTCTGGCGAAAAGTACTGATATGGCGTCGAGGATGCTTGATGGGGCGGTGAAGCTACCCGGGCAGTTGTTCGGGGGCGAGGCAGTGGGGTCAGTGGATGTGAGTGAAGTTGCACAGCCTGCTAAGGGTGGGAGGGACTTGTTGCGGATATTTAAGGAGCTGAAACAGTCAGTTACCAATGATTGGGGCGGAGCGAAGCCGTTGGTCGTAGAAGAAGACAAGGAGTTTCTAGAGAGAAAGGATAAGTTGGCAGAGTTCGAGCACCAATTGAGCAGCGTTTCTCAACAGGTTTATGATATGATTTGTTGAAACGGTTCATAATTATTCATGTTCTGGAGCATGCGTGCTAGAACCATTCATGTTTATGTACTTTGCCTGTCAACTTGCTTGCCGTGCTGGGGGGATGCTTTTATATATAAGTATCTAGTATTTTTCTTCCCAACGCTGAGGTTTATTTAATGGTTAACATCTTTTATCCTTGTCGGATCCAGGCTGAATCTCTTGTCAAGTCACAGCAAGACATGGGTGAAACAATGGGTGAACTAGGATTGGCTTTTGTAAAGCTAACTAAGTTTGAGACTGAAGAAGCCAGATTTGAGGCTCAGAGAGGAAGATCAGCAGACATGAGAAATGTGGCGACTGCAGCTGTTAAATCAAGCAGATTATATAGAGAGTTGAACACACAAACCATAAACATTTGGTATAACATTTTATTCTCACTTCAGTAGAAATTTTTCTGCTGTACATAGTCAAGAAGAGAAACCATCTTGCTGCTGTATTTGAGTCTTGTAGTGCGTTTATTTTTATGTCGATTGGAAGGAGAAGCAGGTTTTCTTTTTTATGATTAAATGAATTAATATGTTGTCTATGTTGCAGGATAAGTTGCATGAATACCTTGGAACCATGCTAGCGATCGACAATGCATTTTCTGACCGATCAAGTGCTTTACTCACTGTTCAAACACTCTCATCAGAACTAGTCTCTTTAAATTCACGGATCGAGAAGCTTGAAGCTGCTTCATCCAAAATATTTGGTGGAGATAAGTCTAGGCTGCGAAAAGTAGAAGAATTAAAAGAAGCCATCAGAGTTACTGAAAATGCTAAATTATGTGCGGATAGAGAGTATGAGCGGATAAAGGTAACGTCTTTCTTATTGTCTCACTCCCTCCACAAACTCCCCCCCCCCCAAAAAAAAAAAAGAAAAATTACACCCCAACAATCCCTCTATGCACATTTAGCTCATCTCTTTTCCTGCAAGCTTAGGCCTTGCCCCATAAATACTAAGATGTCCACATTAAGAAATGACTTTTGTATACTTTGTTTGACATTATACGCAAGTGTCACATCCTATTGCACCAAGTTTTGAAGATTTCTCGCATAATTTGTCCCCCAGTGCCTTATTTTCATTATTAGTATCGGGGAGAACAAGCCATAACACTGTCGCTCGGATGCTGACTCTTATGTTTGCTTTACTATTAACTTGCCTATGCCCCCATGGAAAATTCACAATGAGCTGAAATAAAATTATGAAAATGATCATATTATCAAGTTGTCACATGATTCTCTTGTTGTCTATTATGAAAGTACGAGAATAGACTAGTGCAAACATTCTTATTTGATTTAGTTATGAATGTTTCATTAGGATTTAGGGGCTACATTGGGCTCTCAACATCACAATAGTGGTTCACTTGCAGAGTTGGGAACAGATTTATACTTGATTTCGAATTATGCTGTCATTCTGAGCTCAAATAAATGTAAAATTGCTGAATTATTTCGCGTGTCCTTTTTCTTTTTTTAATGTACACTAGCTCTTTGTTTAATCTGTATGTTGAAGTTAAGATTGCGGTTTTTTTTTTTTTGGTATGTTCAAGAACCTTGAAGTCACGATGTCCTATATATTGTTTGCCTTGCAAACTAGTTCACCTTTGTAGAACCGTCGTTACGAATTCAATATCCGGGAAGAGTTTGTCAAAATATCAGGTTTGACTGTGGAATGTTTGCAGAAAAATAATAGGAGCGAACTTGAAAGAGTTGAGCAAGAGAGACATAATGACTTCATGAGCATGTTGCGGGGTTTTGTTATCAATCAGGTAAGCCTATGTTTATTTTTATGCGAGATTTTAACAGCTGCATACCATAATTTTCTTGCCTATTGATTTATTGAAAGATGATGGATGACGTTATTTTTTGAATGGTGTAAAACTGGTGTGAACCAGGCGTGTTCCCGGGCATCACGGGGATGTTGAAATGATTTTTTATTAAAAGTTGAGCTGCCTTTTTGTATTTTTACATGGTCATTCGCGGTTGAAATTACTAGATGCATTTTACAGGCGGGGTATGCAGAGAAGATGGGAGCTGTGTGGGAGAAGCTTGCGGAAGAAACGTCTGCATATTCAAGAGACATGAGCTAATATACACTCCGGCTGTAAAATTTTTTGCTTTCGGTATGTTCATGTTGCATTGTAGATTTTTGTTTGATTGGTTGTCATGTCAGGTGTTGAAGGTTAGAAATGCCTCTATCGTAGATAACAATCCATAAAGGCTCATCTTTCGTCTTTAACGTTTAATCTCGCTCTTTGACTATTCATGATCACTTTTTCTTTTTGGATTCCGATGGCTCCCTGTCTGGCTTTCCGAACGAGAGTATTTCATCACGTATCAGCTCTGGGACACAGCATCCTCCCTCTAGTTCCCTCTTTCCTTTTCTGAATGTAAATGTTGACTGTGGGATGATTCCCCTTGCCTAGATTTTACAGTTCATATTTGATTTTTCTGGCCCAAAAAAAAAAAGTTGACATTTGATTTGAGTGGATCGAACTTTTATTTTTTAATTGTATTTGGAATGAGTAAAAACACAGTAAAAGCAATGTTGTAATGTCCATCAGACTAAGAAATCTGTTACGAACATAGTAATCTGTTTATAGTTTTCTTAAAGAATTCAGAATTCAAATTATTTAAATTTTAATTGAGATCATTTAAACACTTTTTAAGCTAAGAGTGGAGGTATTACTTTTTGGACAAGTTATGAAATGAAGTGACCTCACTCAAATATGGGGCCAAAAGCAGATAAGATTAGAACGGGGCTGATGAACTTGGGATTCGCGACGCGTTAATTACCATTAGGGCATGGTTGATTGGTTGTGTGCACGGGATTAATTCACGTTTTCAAAAGTGAGGTCTCGAATTCGATTCCTCATGGATGTAGAAAACCCCTGCTGGGAGACTCACTCACCATATCTAGATGCGCGACGCGGGTCGGATCTGGACGTAGTCAGGACAAGCTCTGGTGAACTGGGTGGGCAACCAAAAAAAAAATTCACGTTTTCAATAAGAAAAGAATCTGTGTATCCTTTTTTCGTTTGCTAGGCCATGGAAAGCAACGGATTTTAGAGGGGACCTCTAAAAAATATTTAGGACGGGCAAACCAATTAGCGCAATCATTTACCCAAAACAGAATCGAGGATGATGATTTAATCACATCTCATTAAATATTTTATATCCCTGCCCCTTTTCCTTTATTTACCCTTTCTCATGGGCTCCCGGAATGATGTCCTCCCACCTCCTTAACATAATTAATTGCCTCAGCATTACATAGCCGATGGCAGTCTATAAATATTACGATTTATTTTGCATTTTATAAATACATATATGAAATATAAACATAAATTAAAATATTGATTGGATGGACTAGGAATGATGATTAGTTAGTATAAGTATGGTTCCCTTCGCTTCATTTTAATTGTCGTTTAAAGTTTTTCCACATGCATTGGGAAAATATAGATAAATAGTACTCCTCCGATCTTTAATATAGGACTCAATTCTTGAATTGGTTTTGTTCTTAAATATAAGACTCATTTATCATATTTATCAATTTTTTCTAAATTACCTCTATGGATACTCCTTCAACCACAATCAAGTAGAAGAGGGAGAGAGGGTATTAATAAAGATGATTATGGTGTTTTAGGAAAAATGTGTCATTTTTCTTATAATTAACTAACTTACCTGACTTTCTTAATCCAATCAAATTAGTTAAATGAGTCTTATATTAAGGATCGGAGGAGTAACAGAGATAAGCAAGTGTATTATGTTCACCGGGGTTAGTGAGGTCATCCATGCCAAACTGAAAAAACAATGTAGTATCATTATTATATTGGTCACGCAAAGGAAAATGAGTAATATTAGGCAGTGCATACGTCGGAGCATTTAATTAATTAAGAGCATCTATTGCTAATTGCTTTTGTGAGGGGGAAGGGAGAGAGGATCATAAGGGGAAGCACCTTATTCTGAGGTCTCATCCTCCTAAACGCGCACACGTGCGCTCCCTTCGTTCCTGTATACGAGTGATCTTCTAGAAATTTTTGACATCTCTGTGTATTATTCACTTGTGCATATAAAAAGTGGAATATTACTTAACTTTTGTTTCAATCATTTTATTTGGGGCGTTTTAAGATTTTTTTTAAATTTATGTTTTAAGTAGAGGTTAATCTAAAACAAATTTCATTTTTTAAGTATTTTGATGATCTGGTTACTTTCAGTAAAATAGTTTTGTATAAAACTGACGGGAAGAGTTTGGCAAAAACAAGGAAGAGTAGCCGCGAATATGTTATAGAGGTGCATTTGCTGGTTTTGTCAAGGTATCATTTAAAGCAGTCAATTATTCACAATGTGCTTGCGTCCTCATCTATATTACTTGTTCCAACCTCATATCTTTAATCTTTTCCGTCCTGTATTTCTTTTTCTAGTTCGCAGCCCGTGTTCCGAATTCTTACTGCTCCTCATATATTCCTTTTAATTAATCCCTTCCTGTGATGCCTTTTATTTAAAAAAAAATTACAATCAAATCCCATAATAGAAAAATAATTATTAAAAAGTCTAAATAACAATTTTAACAACCTGACAAAATGAAAATAACAATCTCTGATACTTGTTTTTCAATTGTTTTTCTTGCCTATGATTTCATTGTAATTCACTTTTTATTCACATGAACCCCGTCAGATCTACTCCAGGATATATACCTGCCGCAGAATATATACTTGGTGCATCAATTATTAATTTCATCTTTCGTGTGGGCAGTAGGGATTTTTTTTCCCCCCCTGGATGGGAGTTCCAGCAGGCGAAGAAACGTCAGCGACCAGTTTTCTTGTAGAACTACCTTTGCTTCCATCACATGCCAATCGTCGTCGTAATCAAATGTTTAACTTTTGACTTTTCTTTCCCCACCCGAATCTCTGCTTTTTTACCCATTACATGGACAGACACTATATTATGTATAGCCCACCCATACTGCCCCCAATCCATCTTGGGAAGCTTCTTCTTCATGGCTCATTGCAGCTTTCCTGATGTGTTTCGCTGGATTCGTACCCTTCCGCCTCTCTCACAATGGACCGCAGACTCCTTCTCCATGTCCATATGTTCTTCAATCTCATCGTCCCAACCATCCCTCTGTCTTACCGTTTCCAAAAATCCCCAGTCCCCAAACCTGTGTTTCGCCAATCTTATTGCCGACTTCAGCATCCCTATTTCCCTCTGGACTTCAAAACCTATCAAGGCCATCAAGCTGGGAGACGATGTGACCATTTCCAAACTCCTCGTCAATATCATCCAGGACGTCCTCCTTTATGGCCCCAGCCAGCACAGCTCCTTCATGAAATTCGTCAACGTCGATTCCATCTCAAAATTCCCGGACATTTTCAATCTTGCATTTCTCACTCTTTTGTTCCTAGTTTGCATATACGAAGCTCCTTCAGATCTTCGTTCCGGGTGTCTTAGCACTATCAAACGGCACTTGACAAATTGTGAGTCAAGACAAGCTTCCAAGTCGCTGATGAAACTGTTGGGGTCAAACTTGGAAGAACAGTGGATGCGATCTTTGAACCTGGCCATTAGTAATTGGATTGCGGAACTGCAAGCAGCACATCAGTATCACGGCTCGTTTAGAACACCATCTCCTCTGTTTTCCTATTCTCTCTCGACGTCTGGGTTATGGAAAGTTCAGTTGTATTGTCCTGTCATAAGCATGGACGTCGAGAGTTCAAACAACTATCCAGCAGATGATGAGAGACTTAAATTCTCTCTCAAATATCACCAACTCGAAGGTGTTTTCCAGTTCAACTACAGAGTCATACTCAAAGACAAGTGGGTTGAGATCATGGTCAACATCGACAACATAAGGTACTCAACATTACCCATGCATGCTCCGATATCAGCAAAGCTAATGAATCAAATCGGGACAAATTCTTCTCAGTATCTTGTTATTTAGATAAAATAATTTGTGGGCTGAAGAGATCTTCTAAATATGAGAGAAGACAAAAAATGCTTTTAAGGTGAATTTTATCCAATAAGAATGTTGATTTTTTTTTTTCTGGTACTAAATTTTCGTTGGCAGGTGCGACGTGGTGAAACTGGTGAACGAGACTCTGATGAGAGAACGAGGCGCAGGAGCAGACGAGAAACATTTTCCCTCGAGAATATTTCTGCAGCTGACACCCACACTGCAAAACCAAGTGCTCAGCGTTTCAGTTGCAAAATCATCAGAGAACCCTCGAAGGGAGATTGGCATAGACAAGAGCATTGAAGCCTCCTTTGAGCCTCCTAATCCCTACATGGGTTTAAAAGTATCAGCCGGCGAATCCACCACCGTCAGTCTGAAGCCCTGGAAATTCGAGCAATCAGTGTACGGCTACAGTGCTAATTTGAACTGGTTCCTTCACGATAGCGTGGATGGCAAGGAAGTCTTCTCGTCCAAGCCTTCCAAGTTTGAGTTGCTTAACCCCAAGTCTTGGTTCAAAGACCGCTACTCCAGCGCCTACCGTCCTTTCACCCGCCAAGGAGGGGTTATATTTGCCGGCGATGAGTATGGAGAGAGCGTGCGGTGGAAAGTCGAGAGAGCCGCCGCGGGGAAGACGATGGAGTGGGAGATAAAGGGCTGGGTCTGGTTAACTTATTGGCCAAACAAACACAAGACCTTCTACAGCGAAACTAGGAGGCTGCAGTTTCGAGAGATGGTCCTTCTCAATGTGGCGTAGCTTTCAAGCCTCGATGCCATGCATGCCCATTACCATATAATTATAACCTCTCTATATTGGCTTGGCCTTGAATTAGCCAATTATGAAATCTCGACAGCCTGGAATACCATTAATTATGTATAGTCCACCTAATTATTATACCCTGCTTTGCTCTTCCCTACTTGATTCCTGTCACTTTTCGTCACGTTTGCTATATAGTAAGTGAAGTAGGTTTGGTAGAGGAAAATGGTATAAAAATGGATTCGGAGTAGTGGGAAAGGTTTGAAACTTGCATGAGCCTAATTTTAAAATTTTTTATTAGAGCCCACGAGGACAGATTATCGATTGCAATTATGACAATGACTCTGACGTGTCTCAATTCAAACACATAGTTTCTGGATCAGCCCCAGCCCATTCAGCATGAAGCCTGAACCCAAACTCGTTCATGCATTTCTTGATATTTTTTTACCAACACAAGTACTTATTGTTAGAGCATTAATCTTCCGGTGCGTCAACATCACACGATTCTGAATCTCTACTATTAAAAATTGTGCTGCTACTTTACCGTCAACTATAATGTTCCCTTCGTAAACCAAAAAAAAAATGTTCCGTTCAATTAAGTAAAAAAGAAGATTTGAGCTGCTAGTTTTTTTTCAATTTAATTTTAGCCATCCATTTTAAATTATCAAGAATTATTTTAAAATGACATAGTTTAATGAATTACTAATCTTCCATTTTTACGAGACCAACTGCTCAGATTTTGACTCCACACATGACAAGGAGGCGGAAATGCGAGGGAGAGTTGTGGTGAAAGTTGATACACAACCCCCGGCGCATGTTAGTGAGAAGGACCTCCAATTGAGAGCGGAGAAACTGAAGAGAAAGGCGGACATCTCGAAGAAGATATCAAAATCAAAAGCACTGTAGCAATCCTATTCTCTGCTTCTAAACCAAAGCTTCTCCTACTGCATTACTCGCCCCATTTGTCCCCCTCTATTCGCAATCTCTGCGCCTCTGTTCGTTCTCGGTTCGATGGAGTCCTCCGCTGCTCTCCGTTCTTTTCACCGTATTTCCCCTTCTCTCTATATTGTGTTTGCATGAATGAGTTAGGCTAAATGCAATTTTTTGAAATGCGTGATTTGAGCTTGTTTTGGTTCTCTTCTTGTTTGATCTGTACTAAGGAAACTGAAATCGCATAATGTCAAGATATCGAAAGTTGCAAACAGTTTTGATTTTTTTTTTTTTGGTTGCCGTTCCGTAGTTCAAAGAAATGCTGGTGTTTCATTTAGCCTTAGGAAGCAGCAAGCTGCTGCTTGTTGCTTGAGATTGGGTGCATGTCAGCTGTGCTATTGAACTAAATGCACGACCGATGCTGTTGGATTGCCTCCCACAGTTAATCAGCTATGATTTTTCAGTTTGGACTTTGGCGGGAGATTCTATCCAAAGAAAAGCTTGCCGGTTCACCTCTATGCTAATAGAGGTTGGTTCTTGCTGTGATACAGAGGACTTAAAACGTTATCGTACTCAGAGCTGAAGAGGACCACCGATTAGAGGGGGCATGGTGGTTTATAATTAGGGGGCGGGTCTTTGCGCATTTCTTTTCTTTTCTTTTATTCATTTTTTTGGAGCGCGGGTAAAGTTAAAACAACTGTTCACCAGATACTCAGCCATAGTTTTTCTAGGCCACAGTAGGCGCCATTGCCTGGACTTCTTGGCGCTTCAAGTAATTGACGGGTGCTGTCACCTTACATCTGACCTGGTGATTGACTGACATTTGGGAGTATAACATTGGCGACAACCAGCAAGACTGAAAGTTTCTAGGCTTATTTTTGTTTGACTGATAAAGGAATGTTTCAGAATATTTTTCGTTTAAGTGTTATTCCAAAAAGTTATTGGTCATTCATTTTTCCTCTATAGCTTGTCGCTAGCGCAGCTGGCTAATCATCTAACAATTGACTGGACTGAGTAAGATTCCATTGCCTAGAATCACCTGTGCAATTTGAAAAAATATTGGTGCTACTTCTGCCCTTGAGTAATTACTGTGTTTATCAGAAACTTTAATTCCTGATTCTAAGGCTATTTACATGT
The DNA here is from genome assembly GCF_004799145.2 of Neltuma alba. Lineage (NCBI taxonomy): Eukaryota > Viridiplantae > Streptophyta > Magnoliopsida > Fabales > Fabaceae > Neltuma > Neltuma alba. Next base: position 22,127 of record NW_021637786.1, read on the forward strand.
TTTTTAGGGTTTTGAGTTGACATATGTGGCATTAATCGCACATTTGTGTAGTTTGACTTGTCACTCCTTCGATACACTTATCAAGCACTTAAATTACTATCTACAGAAAAACATCAATTTGGATAGGACTGCCTGATTTTACAAGAATGTATAGTCATGAATTCATTTTTTGTCTTTTTGGCAAATGTACGTTGCTGCTTGGTATGATCATTGTGCAAGTGATGGAAATCAAAGTCTTAATTATTACTTTTGGACATCAGGTCCCATAAACACCATGTTACACGTGCGATCCTCACTTGAGAAGCCATATGTAATTCCCATGCATAATGCCATACGGAACTCTGGACTTAACTTCCAATGGTTGGCAAATGGTGAGAAGCACCTCAGTTCTCAATTCAAGTGGAAGCGAACACTAATAACATGTGCAAAATCAACTGAAACTATCAAAGCAAGCAAGTTAGATGGTAAGTTATTTTTATTCTGTGCAGGACGATGTATTTATATTTTTGTTCCTTGTATCAAGTTGAATGAATGATGTGAATCTTATCATTCTTTGTTCTTATATTAAACTTTTTATTTTTGTTCTTATCTATAAAAGTTGAATTTTCTCCCACAATTTATATATGTTTTGGAAGGCTTAGTAACAAGTTGATTTTGGCATGTTCAGATCCAGGATAATATGCCCCCTATGCCTTTTATAATTTTTATCAATTTTGAACTTCAAACCTATGCCAGTGGTTTGACCACGTGATTAAGTTGGGGGAAAGACATATGATGGCTTGGTCAGTTTTTTGTTGTTTGTTTTCTTAGCTTCCAAGACCTGATAGTTTCATTATGATGTTACAGCTTCTTTGTCTAGCTCTTCACAAGACTCCTCAGAGAAAAAGCCCTTGCAAACTACCTTTCCTCATGGATTTGAGGTCATAATTTCTTTAGTTCACTAGCACCTTCATATTCATATTTGTTAAGTATTATTCACAAATGATATAACTTGGTAGGTTAACACCTCAATGTGCTCATGAATAAAACTACCTTTTGTTTTCCATCAAGAAGAAATGAAGAGAATGTAACTTTTTCTTGTGATGGCCAACTTTTGTCCAAGACCACAGAATTGTATTTATCAACAGACATGTTGAAATGTGAATCTTATAAACTCCTACTTCTCTTTGGTTCTTCAAAACATGGTTGGTCCACTTTGATTCTCTTTCTGTTTTCATCCTTCTGCCCATCAAATTTACATTACCTTGGTCTCGTTTGAATTTTTTGAAGTTCTTCAATTTGACAGTGAAGTTACTTGCCATCTATTATTGCATCTCGTGTTTTGTTTTGCTGACTGGTGTCATGTCCATTTTTCTTATGGTCAGGCTTTAGTATTAGAGGTTTGTGATGAGACTGAAATTGCTGAGCTGAAATTAAAGGTGACCTTCTATTCTCTTGTTCGTTGCTTCTGTAAAAGTTATAGTAGCTTATTGCTATTGCACTTCAATAATTGTGTTCTGCGACTAGTTAGCTGAATGTATATAGCCCTCGAATATGTTGCACTCAGTAAAATTCAAGTCAAATAAAAAATACGGTTTGCTCAAAATACACGATAGCAACTGACCAATTTGAGAATGTTTCTGTTGGGATTTATTTCCTATCTCGATTTGTCATATTTATATAATTTTCCCTCATTTTATAACGTGACTGGAATGTTGAGCATAAACCGAAGTACTGGATATTATTTGATGTTACATTACCAACTGTTATCTAACTACACATTTTTTTTAATGCCCCGGATCATTAGAAAATGCGCATATATCTATAATCTTGTCGATGACCTTATTTTACTACTATTTCGTTAGGTCGGAGAGTTTGAAATGAATCTTAAGAGAAACATCGGAGCAGCGACAGCTCCTATGCCCATTGTTTCACCAGGTACACCACTACCTATTCCAACTCAGGCCGTGGTTGAATCAGCCCCTGCATCACCTCCTCCAAAATCATCTTCAGAGAAAAATAGTCCATTTGTAAATGTTTCCTTAGAGAAGTCATCAAAGTTGGCATCATTGGAGGCTTCTGGCAACAATACTTTTGTCCTAATATCATCACCGACGGTATGTTACCTATTACTAATGACTACAGTGGGCTCTACGTTTACTAGTCAACCATTTCTTTGACTGGGACCATGTTTAGTTTTCATCATTTTATATGTATCTTCCCCCTTTATGCTCCCCTTCTTAGGTTGGCTCATTCCGAAGAGGTAGGACTGTGAAAGGAAAGAGGCAACCTCCTATCTGTAAAGAGGTACCTACGGTTTGCTTTTCGTTTCCCATACTCCGTCAGAGTGTCACTATTTTCTTAAGGCCCATTTAGTTCACAAAATGAATTGAAAAAATTAAAATGAAAAACAAACATGATTTTGAGAATGAAGAATGTCCTTTGTGTCCGTGCCTTTTTTTTAAATTTAAAAAAAAGCAATAAAAAGAATCGAAACTGTTGAGTAATGATTACAGGACATAACAGATATTGCTAAGTAAAAAAGGAAGGCTTCTTCTTCGTCTCTTTTTGCCTTTTCCTTTCTTTCTTTTATTCCATTTTTTTCCTCCTTGCATTGATTTTGTGGATTTATTTCTGTTATTGGTAATTAAGCTAGTAGTTCTAAGCGTTTATACAATATGATATCAGTAGCTTCAGTATTTTTCAATTTCCCCCCCCTCTAATTAGCAAAGTTATTTGGGAACTGTGACAGGTAAGCTGAATACTTCATCTTTGGTATTTAGAAAAACGTTGACCGGCTTTTTTTTTCCTTGTTACAGTTGGTCTGCATATTTTCATTTTGATAACCATTTTATGTGACATGCTGTGTCAATTTATTGGAGGATCTCACTTTGAATGAACATCCTAAACATAATTCTCCGCACATTTGCTCCTTAATTCAGTCCCTGAATTTCTGCATGAACTCAAATGTCTACATTTGTTCTTGAAATATGCAGGGTGATATAATCAAAGAAGGACAAGTCATAGGGTATTTGGATCAGTTTGGCACCGAACTTCCTGTCAAGGTGCTCTGTCTTCTAATTTGTTGTGGATCCTTAGAAATATCGACTTCTGCTGGGTGATTTTATTTTTGAATTTTTGCAGTCTGATGTGGCTGGAGAAGTATTGAAGCTACTTTATGAGGATGGAGGTATAATTTCTATTAACTTTTATTTTGAAAACGTCTTCAATTGTTTGACATGAGCTCATGTAATTTGAAGCTTCTCTATGCTATTCAGTAAATCGTCCGTTATCTGTTGTTATGCAAGATAGTACATTATTTCAGATGTGTGTTTTGCATTATGGATCATATTAAATCTTGAAATTGTTGGATATCTAGAATTTTACATTCAAAATATTTCATTCTTGTTTGAAAGATTTTTAATAGGCATGCCATGTTAAGGGAAACTTGAATTTCCCTACACTGAAGATACTAAAACCTTATTATACAACAAACAAGGAAAAGAATTCTTATTTCTGTTTGGCTTTTGCTTTTGACTCTCTTCATTTACAGTAGCTCAAGTTTATTCAAGCTGTAAAATGCCCTGTACATAATTTTTGTTCAATGAATCCACTTTCTACTGAAAAAAAAAAAGAATTCTTATTTCACAACTTAATTTAAAAAACACAGCATCTAGTTTACCTTTGTTATGACTATTTCATTGTACAATATTAATTGTATTTTTTATCACTGAGTTCTACTCAGGGACATAAAGAGCATTTCTCATCTTCAAAATTACCTCTTTATTGTGTTTTCCTTTATTTTACACTGCATTATATTTACTACACAGTACGTGGATGGGGTATATTGCATCCTAGTGTGAAAATACAATATTAATTGTATTTTTTATCAATGAGTTCTACTCAGGGACATAAAGAGCATTTCTCATCTTCAAAATTACCTTTTTATTGTGTTTTCCTTTATTTTACACTGCATTATATTTACTACACAGTACGTGGATGGGGTATATTGCATCCTAGTGTGAAAATGCTCACTTACCAAATGTATAAACCTTACCACTGGCTGCGTTCACCTCTGATTAATTTTCTCGAAGGTTTGTGTGATTGCACTGGCACAGTGGATATATCAGTTTTCATGAGCTATCTAATTACTGCTAAATGAGTAGAAATGTTGTAAACCCTCAGATTTTGATGGTTTAATTCTGTTACTCTGTCTAGGTAGCAAAGATTTGTGATTTTTTTTTTGGGGTTGATCTGTCCTATAGATTTATTCATAGCTCATTGTCAGGATCTAGGACTATTGACCTGATATTGTGCATAGAGGTTGGCAGGTTGCCACCATCTTGATGGGTGCTTCCATATTTTGGTATCCACAGTAGGGTTTTACGTCAAGGAGATATGATGAAACCTAGTAAGCAATGAGAGACTGAGTTACCGCAACTGACGCTTTACATTTATAGTTCTACGGCTTCAATTTGACGATGGATGAGTTTTGGAAAATACGCATCACCGATACATTGCTCATTGTTTTGTGCTGTTTATGACAGAGGCGGTTGGTTATGGAGATCCTCTCGCTGCTGTGTTGCCGGCATTCCATGATATCAAGTAAGCAAGCCGTTTCCTAGTGACGACGATTTGTCTTGCTGATGTTCAAAGATAGAAAGCTTTGGGATATGGAACTTTTTTTTAGGGCTTCATTGGGATATGGAACTTAGGTTGTTCATTTATTTTTCGATTTTGCGCCGGTCCAGGGGTTTTTTTGTTTTGGGGGGGGGGGGGTGTTTTTGTATGGGCTTGTTGGTGGAAGAGTTTCAGCGGTGGATTCAACAATAATTGCTAATATCTGTGTATTCGAGTGGCACATCCTTTGACGATGATAGTACTTTGTACCCTGGTTTCATATTTTTTTTATTAGAAATACATACAAAAGAGAATCTTATTAAACATCTCATAAAAGGGCCTGGTGGCAATTTGCATTGGCGGGGCCGTACTGGAAATTTATCCTGACTTCATTGAGTGCTCGTATATACGGATAGTTTAAAAAATTGCTTGAAAATGAAATAGATTTTTTTTATTATGATAGTAAAAAGTAATCAAGTTAAGATATAATTTATAATGGATAAAATCAATTTTAAAATTGAATTAAGTTAAGAAAGTGATGATATATAGTTGGCAAAAAAGAAAGAAAAAGAAACCGATGATATATATCAAATAAAATATTTATCTGGTTTTTAATATAAGATTTAATTGTTAAGTTGATTTTGATTCTAAATATAAAATTTATTTATCATATTTATCATTTTTTTCTAAATTGCTTCTATAAATACTTTCTCAACTATATCAAGTAGAAGAGAAAGGAAGAATATTAAAAAAAATGAAATATGTTATATTTTTTATAATTAATTAATTTATTTAACTTTTTAAATTTAATTAAATTAACTAAATAAGTTTTATATTAAAGATTGTAGGAGGAATACGTTGTGGAAACACAAGATATAAACCCCATGTGATCTTTCAGATCAAAAAAAAAAAACCCCATGTGATCCATTTCATAGAGCCAGGAGATCAAATGACTCGTGAGGAATGCAAGTGCCGGAGCATGCGGGGGCGAGTGGGCGAGTGAGGGAGTGACCCCGGCATTGACGATGAGGAGCGAATAAACTGGCGTGGAACCTTGTTTGCATGGATGAGGATCGACATCCATAATTGCCATATGCTGTTCCTGACGCACGTGCTGGCACACCTAACAGCGGGGAAAGTATTTTAGTTACCTGTATATTAAATAAAATAAAATTAAAAAGTTGATAAATTTTAAATCTACATAAAATACGTTAAAATGAGTCGCAAAATTTAAAGTTTTCCGTGTGTTGAAGGATGGTATGTGCCCGGTGCTGCCAATTACACTCATTGTTATTTTTTTTTATTCACAAGATTTAAATTATTAATCTTACTTGAGAAAAAAATCGGAGGGGATGCTGAAAATATATACTGCTACTAAAGTAATTATAAAAATATTTTTATTAAAGAAATAAAACTTGTTACTCTTATAGTCTTATTTATAAAGTAAAGAAAAGATTTTTTTGTCTTATTTATAAGATACTGAGAAATTTTTTTAATATTTTACCCCTAATTTATTATTGTATTAATTTTATTTATATAAAGTATAATATATATTAAATAGGGATAAAATTAAAAAATTATTAAATTTTAAATAAAATTATCTATGTAAAACGAAAAATGATTTATCCATATATCGGTTTATCAACGGCTAGCGGTTTAGCCTAAAACAGTGGGTATACAATCCGGTGGGGATTGTTATGTTGGTAATAGTAAAAGACAAGTCCGAGCCCCTTTGGTTGGCTCCATCTCTTGTATAAAGCGAGGCTTTTGGTTCGGACAATCATCACCCACATCTTTTCCGAAACCCCAAGCAGCCATGGAAGTGGTCATGTCTTCAGCTCCCACAATAACCTCCTCCCCCCTGGATCCAAACGCCCCCTTGTTCGTCCCAATGTTCTTCCGTACTGTGGAGGATTTCTCCGATCAGTGGTGGCACCTCGTCCATTCTTCCCCCTGCTTCCGCCACTACTGGCTCCGCGAGTGCTTTCAAGATCCCCAAGCCCTGGAAGATCCCCATCAGAACGCTTTCTTTGACGATCAACTTCTATTTCAACTATGCTCACGTAAGTTCTCCCTTCTCGTTCTCAATTTTCATCTTCCCTTTTTCATTCACCTTAATTTTTTTTTTTTTTAACGTGGTGCAGAGAATGCATTAGAGGAGGAGGAGGAGGCGGCTGGGAAGTATCATAGGGAATTGGTGACTATGGGGGCGTTGAAATGGCGACGAGATTCGGGCTGGGCAGAACTACCGAGGTATGCTCAGAAGGTTCCTAAGATTGCCAAGGTCAGGATGGTCAGTCCGCGGACCATTCAGCAGCCGAGGTAGACTCTTCTTTCTCGGAGCCCTCGCTCTCAACCCCGTCTGTACAGTGACACTCTCATCTCGGCCTTTCTTTTCTCCGCTTGATGTATTACCTGTATTTAGCATTAAATAAAACGACAAGCTTGATCTTGGCCGTCGTTAAGACTCTGAATGAAGTCAAGTTCCTTTTTATGTTGGTAAAAACTGAATATTATAACGGTATCCTGCTGAAGAAGGCGAAAGATGGCAGGATTATGTGCATCTAATCTCTTCAAAGATACTACTAGTGCCTACTACAGATTTTTCACTGATTGTATCATGTCGCGCCTGCAGAGTCATTTGTAATATAGAACTGAGAGTTGATCGTTGAGGGTTCAATTTGACGTGAATTGGTCCCAGGCGGTGGCGTTCTTTCCAATCTTGTGGAGAACTCTAATGACTTGTTCCGTTGTGACGTTTCCTGTAACGGTGACCTTGTTTAGCTGCGTGTCCACGTTATAGGTCTCAATATCTGCTAAACCAAGAATTCGAATTATTGTGACCAACAAGGAAGCAGGAAGCTGTTATAATTAATTTAGATCCTGAGGGAAGTAGGATGGACCAGCACGTACCTTGGATCTTCTTGATGGCTTTGAGGATTTTCTTGATACAGTCGTCACAGTGCAAACCGACTTTCACTTCCACCACCTTGCGATCGACACACAATAAATACAAGTTTTCATTCAATTCCATCACGACACGGAGAGAAAAAAAGCAAAAGAAATTGAAATAGCAAGAAGGGGAGGTAATGAGCACTTACGTTGGTCATGTCTAGAATAGAGATGGTAAGCCGGGGGGGGGGATTGGTATTGGTGGTAAATTGAGGACCAAATAGAAAGCGAGCGAAGAGGATGAGGTGAGTGTTGAGGGGGAGGAGGAGTACAATTTATTATATACAACATAGGACGAGAGGAAGGGAAAAATAAGGGTGGAGGCAAGAGAAGGGGGGCTGCATTCTCACTCTTACAGCCTTTCTGGGAATTCGTGGGATGTTGACTCTGCTGTTGTGGTGGGAAAGAGATGGCTTCCATGATCAAACGAAAAATTGTCTTTATAGTATCATTTTACTTGGGAAAAATTAATGTGCAGTTACCCCATTTTTAATTGAGGGCGCTTAAATTTTAATCAAGTTTTCAGGTGATTGCTACCAAAAAAAAAACAACTATAAGGACTATTAAACATCAGGCAAAGCTATAAAGATTTCAATACATATTCACTTCGCTTTTCAAAATAGGTGTACATATATGCCCCTTAAATAAAATGAATGATTAAATAGGTAAATAAGATTGAATATAAAGAGGTGTAAAGAGAACATCGAATAGATCTAAATTTATTATGATAAAGAGTAAGGGTGACAAGTGACAAGGCGCATGATTGGTATTTGGTACGCCTTCCAACGCTTTCACTTAGGTCCTTTGGCCATGATTGCGGGCAATATTGCTTTCGGTCATAGTTTATGCCTTCTGGAGGGTAGTGACCGCGTCAATTATTCCCCTCATTGGTGGCCACATGCTTTGTAGTTCCTTCCTCATGAATTAAAGTGACCCCAAACATTAAAGAAAGACTTTCTTTTTTTAATGGGTGGAGAAAAAAGAAAGCCTTTTTTCCTCTTGTTCTTCGATTGAACGAAGTGAAAAGAAACTAATACGCTAATAGCAGTGCCAGTACAAAAAACAGTAAACATTGTCAGGGGTTTGAGGCTTCCGAATAACCCCATCGTCTTAAAACGTTGTTTGTTTCCTCCCTCATACGAGTGAGAATCATCCAGCCCTGGTTAATTTAACACAAGGGATCAAAAATAATAAAAAGTTGGTCCTACACTTCAAATTTGGTTGCAAAAATAAACCGTATTCAAAGTTATAGGCTGCAAATCATGCTCGAAAATTTCGTGTATTGGCAGACTCACCAGAAACTGGATGTTTTTAGGCAAAATTGTGGTTATCCCCTTTTTTCCACAGTAAAAAAGCAAATGAGGGGAAAGGGTAATGGCTGGTACATTTGAAGCACGCACCAGAATTTAGCATCCCGGAACAGAGTACGAGCTTCTCGCAACCAAGCAGCGAAATGCGCCAAAAGATATTTAGGAGAGTTCACTTTCCCCACGCTCAGGAAATGGAGCGTGGATTCCCTTATTCACCTCAACGCAAGCCAAATCGTTGACGTAGAAATTTCACCTCTGGGTAGATCCATCTCTATCCGCAGAAATAAACCACGGTGAATCCACCTACGACCAATCATAACCCGCCACCTATCTCTTGCTCCCCACATTGGCGAGTCCGAAAGCTAATATCTTCATCCAAAAGCGACACGTTGTTTAATGGCCCTCCTGCTTGATCCGTGAGACGGACTTAGCTGCTTGACCTGCGACATCGAATCAGGAGGAGAGGCATGGGAAATGCTCTGCGATTTCTGTACAGCTATTGTGGCGAGTCCACCGCAGCTGGTGACTCCGATTCACTTGGCCCTCACGGAGTTTCCTCCTCCACCGTCGGCGTATCCGCTCTTGCCCAAGATCTCTTCCACTTTGATATCACCTCTGAGGTTTCTTGATTCCTTTCATCTCCTCCCTTTCACTATATAATCGCCTTTTTCATTCTTTTTCCGGATATTTTAGACCATCATGAGCTTTCTTCGATTTCCTTTCGAATTCATTCTACTAGCTCGCCGAAATTTTTTGACCCCTCAGACTTCTAAAACTCTTTAATCTAGCCTAGTCCAGCTAGAGAAAAGTAGTAAAATGCCAAAAGAAATTAAGAAAAGTTTGGAAAAAGCAAAATTCTCTCGCGTCCAAATTAATTTTGTAGAATCATGGGAAGGCTACACTTGGTTCATGAAACACTATAATTTGGGGATACATCAAATTCCAATTCTGATAAACTTGGAAGAATGAGCTGAAAGGAGCATGGTTTGAGGTCCTTTGTCAACCGGTCCAATTCTGATAATTTCAAAATGTTGGTTATAATTGGTGAATTCAGTTAACTCTTTGATATAATCTCACTTTTAGATTTTAATGTATCGTTGCTTTTTGCATAGAAGTTTGCAAGTTTGATGTTTGGAAACAATATAAAGTGAGTCGTTTCAAAATTTAACGCCAGTTCTCACTATATTTCCTCTCACTTGTTAAGGTCCCCGAAGGACTAAGCAAGCATGTTGTGTCATCAAAGAAGGCGCAAGCTAACTGGTAAAGTAAACATCATTTACTTCAACTCGAAAGGAAGAAATATAACAATTAATATGCTTTTCACAAAATTTGCAGGTATAGAAAACTAATAGATGCATGGAAGGAATCAAGACCCCCTCCCAAAACCCCTGAGGAAGCAGCTAGACTCATTATTCAGACTCTAAAAAGACATCAAAAGGCTGATGTTGAGGTACAAAAATCTTTTTCCCCAAAATTTTATAGGGCGCTCTAAGAACACGTACTAATAGTTTTGCTTGCTTAATATTATAGGGATTGTTGGCCTTTTATGGTCTTCCTCAACCACATGACCTTGTCGAAGCAACTTTTAAACCCCCTACTTCCTTGCCAGAGGGGGTACAATTTGAACTACACACCTTGCCGGTAGGAACATCATTTTAATGCAAAACAAAATTAAGAGGCAAGTACATGTATTTCAATTAGGTGATTGTATCAATGAAACTAGGTTGATGCAAAAGCTGTGGCGGATGGTGATACTATAACAGTTTATGTGAGCACAGCAGACCCTAGAGAGTCATCTTTTGTCCCTAGTCATGTCCACGCAGCAGCAGTTCAAAGATCGGGAGCTCGTGCTCAAAGAAACTATGCAGAGGCCGATGCCCTTCACCAGCAAATTATTGATTCGGGATATCGGTTGGTGTTATAGTTTTCTAATGTTAATTGTCTATGTTTATAATTGGAAATAAGCTTTGAAAAAGTTTCTTGTTTAGGGTGATTAATCTTCAAAATGGGGAAGTCCTTGCACGGAAGTACAGAATTCGACTAAGGTAATCCTCAGATATAAATTGATTAGAAGCTTCAAAGCTGCTGTTGTGGGTGGATGCTAATAATTAATGTATATTCTGAGAGAGAAAATAAAACAGGGGAATTGATGCGCCAGAGGGCAAAATGCCATATGGGAAAGAAGCTAAAAACGAGCTGACAAAAATTGTTCAAGGGAAGCCCTTGAAGGTCCTCGTTTATGATGAGGATCGTTATGGACGTTCCGTGGGTGATATTTATTGCAATGGTCTTTTTGTACAGGTATCACCTTACTCCCAATCTAGCTTGCTTAAGCTTTGTTGAACTCAAAACTAATCTAATTTTCTTGTTCTTTTTGGCTGATTGACAAGGAGTTGATGCTAAAGAAGGGACTCGCATGGCATTATGCAGCCTATGACAAGAGGAAGGAATTTGAAATAGTCAGTAACTTGTGCTTTGCCAATTTTTTAAAATCTTAATTGGGAGTAGCATTGTGTGTTTCCTTATTAGATATTGTGTGTTATTATAGTGGGAAAAGGAAGCTAAAGCAAAGCGGGTCGGACTATGGGCTTCATCAAATCCTGAGAAGCCATGGGAATGGAGGAAGGACCAACGAGAAGGTAGATAACTTGGTCCCCTACTACGTACTATGAGAATGAATCGCCACGCCAGGAAGCCTCTAGGATGGTGCAATGTGAGTTGAATTATTAATAAATTTCTATGTAACCAAAAGGGCGAAGGATTCATTTTAGATCTAAAGAAATTAACTTGTGTGCCTCTACTACAAGATTTGAAACTAACAAGCATTGTTCAAGTGAAATCAAGCTACCTATTCATATATCAACGAACTATGGAATTAAAATAGGAACTAGTAATTTTCCGAAGTATATATGGTTGATACAAATGCAACCATTATCCCGTACTTGCAAATACGCAGAAATAAGGGAATCCAGGAATGAAGTATCGATTATTCCTTCCTCGACACTCGTATAGTAGCGATGTAGCATGGGGAGAAAGCTGGTTACAAGTAAGCAAATCACACCACACCAATTCCCATGTCATTAGCGATTGATGCATCTTTTCATAACAAGTCGAAGGAAAAAAACTAGTTTATGGCAGTAATGGCAGAATATGATGGACGTGTTTGATTATGAGTACTATCTTATGATCTCGTTCTCGCGCTCTTCATTTATGGGAAGCCTTAACTATTAATTGCGCGAAGCAGTGGTCCTTCGGAATTTCTGCACCGGTGGAAATCTCCCAAGGCGCGCGGGCCGGCAGCTGTCCTCCTCCAGCTTGAGGGCGAGTCTGGACAATTCAAACAACCACCTCATGCATGCTCTTGTCAATGTTCTCAGTCTAATATATTTGTTATTTAAAAACAAATACTAATATGGTTAGAGTTCGCATGGATTCGTCTTACGTTTTTTTCATAAATATATAAATATAAAAGGCAAGTAATGAACATGGCCAAATAGTAACACAATTCATTGATGGAATCTATTAATTAGAATATATGTAATCATTGAGAAGGTGAAAAAACCTTCCGAGATGGTTAAAAAAATGACATGACTTCATGTAGATAATACTCAAATAAAATGTGTCATTACATAAAGGTTCAAGATTTTTAATTTTTTTAAAAAAATTAATCCTAGCTAGAATTATATATACCCGCCGCCTGGTTTTTATATATTAATACTACCCCATCCTTAATATAAAATTTTGTTTGACTTTTATTTTAATCCTAAATATAAGATCCCAATTCATTTTGTCTCTCATATTTATATATTTTTTCCTAAAATAGTCTTTTTAACAATGGTAGTTCTAATCAATATACTTGATTAGTAACGATATTTTAGTAAAGACAACACCTATTTATGATAAATAACTAACTCAACTACTTTCTTAATTTTCTCAAATTAGTCAACTAACTCTTATAATTAGGATCAGAAGTAATATTACGGAGGCAAAAAAGGACTGAAGATGATATCAAAATTAAACCAAGGTAATAATAGATTTGTAGATTTTAAGAAAAATGATTAAAAAAAAAGGTTAAAAATGACTAGGGGGTGTTTGGATGCCCTTAAAATCACTTTTCAGAAGCACTTTTCTGCAAATCGAGACAATCTCCTTCACATATTTGTTTCGTATACTGTAAAAGCACTTCTAAAACCATAGTTTTGATCTTATCCAAACACCCCCTAAACATCAAATAAGAAATACCAACAAAAATTTGTTACTATCTGCAAATTTAGTATTATCAACATTAAATAAAGTATTGTTACTATACCTTATTTAATATTTAATAATTTTAAATTTTTTATCATTTTTTTAGATTTTAAGTAGCAGTATGAGTTTTTTTTTCTTTTGGTAAAAAAAGCAGCAGTATGGTTGTAAGGGGGGAAATGCAAAACAAGAGCTGGAATCAGCACCGGTCTTTATTTTCTCCCAACGAGACGACCGCCTTGGGAGCGTCAAGCTAACAAGAGCTAGACATCATTAGTAAGGATGCGCATAACAAGGAGGACTCGGGACGTAGAAACGTTTGTCTTATTGCTTCGTCAAAATACCACAATACAGCATCATCATCATCATCATACAAGATGTTCCCGGGCGACCACCGGGATATACCAATCACGTTTCCAAACATAATCACTCTCACGCACAGGCCACAGCAATATATAGATACAAAGTTATAATGACCAAAGTACATTCTAAATAACCAGGGCACCGAGAATCGCCTTTCCCGTTTCCCTGTATCGTAGTTGAGAGCAAAGTCCCGGATTCGTATGTCTTAATTAGTAGTTGTCACTAATGGCCGGACGGACGTGATTACAGTGTTAAAGGGCCAGCACTAGTCCCGGCACGGATTTGCCGACGAGGTTGGAGACGGTGCTCTCCCAGAGGGAGTCATCGGAGGAATTGGAATGGCCGAAGCGGGCGACGGTAAGGGAAGTGTCGAAGTACTCCCTTACTTGGGTAATTATCCCATCCGCGACGGTCCAGGCGTGGACCCAGGAGATGGAGCGGGAAGGGTCGCACCCCTCGACCACGACGGTGGGGCCGAAGGATGCGATAGACTGCGGAAGGAAGCGGAAGGTGTGGCTGGAGGAGGGATGACCGGTGAGCAAGCGCATCAAAAACTGATGGGAAGGAGGACCGTGGAACCACCACTCGAGATGGGAGGCCACAATCCCGACCACCGTTTCAGAGTCGCCTGAGTTGAGGGCGTCGTACAGAGTCAAAACCAGCTTCTTACGGCTGGAATCATTGTCTTCCTCTCTTGCTTGGGAGTTAGCCAGTTCTTGCGAGAGCGAGTGGGAGTATGGGACTGCTAGGGAAGCAGTGTTATGGAAGACGCGAGGTGAAGGTGGGCGGCATTAATAGGGGTTTTGGTATGCTCCTCCGCCCCTTGAATCGTCATGCATTCCCCCACTTACCAATATCAATATGCTGAGTGGTGACGTGGCGATGTGTGCTAGAGACTGAGAGCATGCCGAGCCTGCGGGCACTAATCTCATTTACCTTTTTCTTCTTTTTTTCCCCTTCATATTTTATATATATTTGTTTCCCTGATTTTTCATTTTTTTTTTTCAATCCATCTCGTGAGTAGAAAGTAGAAACATTAGTTGGAATAAGAACGGCGGGAGGTCAAAACGGTGGGAGATGGTGAATGTTTTGGCTGTTTGGGTTGGACATCGCCTGGCTAAATAAATCTGGTTCATGTTTGAGATTGATAAGGAATCTGTATAATGAAAAGGACCCACACTTGATATTTATCTTTGTTTTGAGCCGGATGAATATGATAATTTGGACAGAGAAGATTATTCAAGTTACATGACATAGTACCAGAAGACGCCACTACTTCGAATCTTCGATCTGTCCTAAAAATCTGCCATGATATTGACGGCCACTTTTTGTTTCTTGTGGAGTAGTTTTTGCTACTTTCTTTTATCATCGTAAAAAAAAAAAGGAGTAAGGAGGGTAGATAAGTTTTGTGAAGAGTGGGTTGTTCATGTGGATGCATGTATGTATGAAACGAGGGTGTGATTTAGCAAAGCAATGCACATCATAAACTGGGAACAGTAAGAATTTGATAGGTTATCTTCACGTTGATGAATCGTGGACAGAGGCGAGGCGAGATGGAAATGGAGGAGACATCACATCAGCATGGATAATAACAAGACAGAGTGATGTTGATGATGGGGCACATCTCACCTGCCTCCATCCATCCAATCCAACTAATAGGATTTTGATTTAGCAAAAAAGACTAATTTATTATAACATGATAAATTAAAATTTAAATTCCCGTTAAAAGAGTGGTCTATATTTAGTGCCTGATAATGTTTCGAACAGGATTACATCTAATAAGAAGATAACTATGCCTACCAAAACAAAAAACCAAAAAAAAATCTGCTGTATGTCCTGTGTCTCCCACATTCTTTTTCTCTCTTCCATCATTATTCACTCCCTCTTATTGTAATATAATCATATACAATAATACCATCGTCTCAGTGGGGTCGTATGCTTCATTACTTTATATTTTTTTAATTTTAAATATAAAACTCATTTTATAGTGTACACTAAGTGAGGAGTTTATAACAAGTGCCAAGCTCTACACATAAACCGCTCTCAATTCTTTGTTGCACCAAACTGACTCATATGATAAGGTTGTTCTCAAGGCTGAGCTGGCTTCGCTGTCCCCTGTGACAACCGCTCTTTCAAAACCATTTTAGATTAAATCCAACAATTTATTTGAATGATTAACCATGATAGAAAAGAAGAAACCTTAAAATTTTAAAATCGCTATCATGGTTAAAAGAAATAAACTTATATTACGAGCCACATCAATCGTTCACTTGGGCCTTGGACTTTCAAAGTCCAGAAATATCATTCAACCGTTAGCCCAAACCAAACTTACACTTTCAAACACACGAACTGATAAAACATTTTAATATAAGTCATAGAGCCCATTAGTGAAAAATCAACACTATCAAATCAGTGTAATATGCAAAGTCTAAAATGTCTCGGACCTCCTCACGGCCCTATCATACCAGATAGTAGTAATTAAAAGTATTATTTTACATCATGATAGTAGATGAGCCCTATGTGGCAATATATAACAAGTCAACACATAGAACAAAAGCAGGGAGGCTATACAAGCTATAACAACACACTATGCCTCCGGAGCCTTCCCTGATGGGCCACCACCGGAACTATCGCCTGAAAATGTTAAACCACGGGGTGAGACAAATGCCTCAGTAACCAACTTTCCAACTCATCATACATACTAACACGTGCTCGTGAGGTGTCAAGTGGGACAGTTATAAATTCTCGAGAACTATAGATATATCCATAGAAATATAATTTCAATCATCCAAACCCTCACTATGGGGGCCAACACACAAGCCACATAAGTCTATCCCTCACTCTGGGGGATCAATCAACCATATGGGCCTATCCCTCATTTTGGGGGACGAATAAGAAGCCACAAAGGCCTATCCCTCACTATGGGGGACGAAAGAAGAAGCCAACCAATGTGCACCAATGGCGGCCTTACCACGTGGTAGGATAGGACTCAATCCCAAAATCCAAATAACAACCAATCATTCACAATATAATAAAAATGTCTCAATCTTTTCTCAGTATAATCCATAAGATATAAATCATATATCTTTTCCAAACTTCTCAATCACAATTCCAAAAATCCCACAAGACAATTTTCATAGCTCAAAAGATATAACATATCTACTCAAGTTCCAAATATCCAATATTATTCTAAAAACAGAAAAATACTCACAAACAACATATTAGCACATATAACAAGTGGAAAGTGGTTACCTCTCGCCAAAGCAATACTAAGGATTACCACAAGGTCAATCCTTTGCTCAACCAATAATTAATCTACACAATTAATATAACCACATATTAATATAAACTAATTAATTAATTAATTAAACTTCTCTATATTATTTAAATTCCTGATTTAATTAAATTTTACTTTAAAATCTCTCAACTCTCATAACTCAAAAATTATTAAGTATTTTAGAAACAACTTAAAATTTCTAACAACCCAAATTATTTATTTACCACCTCCAAATTATTTACCTTAATAAAAAGGATTTTCAACAATTTCCAAATATAAAATTATTATATTATAAACTCTAAAAATCCTCATTTAAGTTTAAACCTCAAAATCAAACTCTCAAAAATTTAATAATAATACTTCAAATATTTATAACTAAATAATATGATCAAAACTTTAATGGTATAACTACCATATATATATTTCCATAAATAATAAACTTTTTAGCTACAATAATTATTTTAAAACCTCCAGTCACCCAATAAATAAAACTAACCCGATTAAAACCTCAATAATATATCAAACAACCCAAATAAATTATTTAACTTAAATTTAATCGGTAAAAATATGGTATATCTCATACATAACAGATTTTCCACTAAATAAATTAATTTTAAATACTAAAACTAGCAAATAGAGAAATCTAAACCAATTAAAATTAACAACTCATTTACTTCTAAATTTCTATAGTCATCTTTTGTCAAAACTCAATAGTTATATCATATATAAGTCTCAAAATTTTCTCTAATCACTATAGTAATAACATAAATAGGAAGCTTAAAATATACAGGAAATATTTATAAAGAAAGTTTGATAAAAAGAAGTAATTTTATGTACCTAAAATATCTTCAAAGCTTGTTTCCTCCTCTACCGGTATGCTCCTCCCACTCTATCTCTCTTTCTCTCGTTCCTCACCCACTCTATCTCTCTTTCCTCCTTGCGTCTGATGCGGAAAAGAATTTGGGGGAGGGGGGTATTTAACAACCTAACATTTATTGAGGGGGTTGAATTCTACCGCAACCCCCTCCAAAAATTCCACACGCAACGTCAACTTTCCACCGAATTCGGTGGAAAGTTGACTTATATATATATTATTTTTATTTTTTTTAAATATTATAATAAAATATTATTTTATTATTTTATTTTATTTTATTTTTCTTTTTTTTTTATTTTTTTATTTTTAGGATATTACATCCCCTCTATCTTTTCTGCCATCAGTTGAATAATTTTAATAATCAATGAACAAAAAACCGGACCGGACACTAAACCGGTTGAGGTAGTGGTTCAAGGGTCAATGGGTCAGATCGGGGTCAAACCGGTCACATTAAAATGATACAATTTAATTAAAAATAACAAAGTATAGCAATATTAATAATCACTAATAACAAAATGTAAGAAAATACAACAATAATTTGATTGTAATTAAAACAAAATACAATAACATTAAGGATTTTGATCTTTATGATTTCTCAATAACTAAAATTAATAATTATTAATACCAAAATTATTATTAAAATTCATTTAAATATATAGTGATTGAAATATTAGGAGTTGAATAAGAAAAAATAAGATAAATAGCAAAATATCATTCAAACCGGTTCATTACCGGTTTTTGCCGGTTTGCACCAGTTTATCCTGGTTTGACCGGGTTGATGCCGGTTCATTTTATGACCGGTTCATTGCTTTAACCGGACCGGACCACTGGCCGGTTCACCGGTTGAACCGGCCGGTTCGGTCCGGTTTTTTTTTCATTGTTAATAATAGACTCAAAGGTAAACTACAAGCAGCTTCCGTCCAACTAATCCAAGGCAACGGCTAAAAAGTGACTAAAACTAAATTCCCAACTCGTAACAACATGATTTCCTTAATTTATCAATATCTGGAATTTGTTCCTTAAGGTTAAATCGAATGCAACAACATTCACTGAAAAATTTTCCCCTTGCATCCCAGACACAGATCAAAATTTGTCAGGCTAGCCTGCACAAGCGGTTTTGCTTTCTGGCTTATACTAGTGACACTAACATCTAGACATGGTTAGATTTGGATAGATGAAGAAGGGCTCGTATGAGCAGACACAGCGCTTTTTTATTTTTTTTGAGTGGACTCTTCGATGAAGTTTGCCAGCCGCCAACCAGAAGATACCATTGGCTGATACTGGACGTAACCAAGTAAAGCAGCATACAGGCGAGGGATGAAAAAAGAAGGCTGCATAAGCTATAACCATTCATCTAGGTCTCACGTGACTAGCACCCAAATGCTTTCTGCAATCATCTCACATATTATTGATTGTTTGCTTTACACAATGAAAGAGGTAAGCAATGAAGATATCAAAATTGCTTATAAGAAAGACGCAAGCATGACCTATTGAGGGCTCTGTTAAAAAATTCTATGGATCGTCCCATGTAATTGATGTCAGATTTACATTCCAAGAAAGGAAGAAGTCTATAGGGCTTCTCTACTTATAACAGGTGGAGTTGGTGGGTTCATTTCCCCATCTCGACTTCTTTCCAGAGACTCCTCCCTCACAGCAGATAATGGCTTGTCTGGACTATAATATCCCTTTGGGACACCGCTCGGAGCAAGTCTAGATGTTCCGACCTTGGAAGGAGAAGAGTTGATTCCCACAGAAGAAGTTGCATCTTCACGAGGCAAAGGCGACATCGGTGGTTGGACACTAATATCACCTCGCTTTCTGTAGAATTTATCTTCTACA
This sequence comes from Neltuma alba, assembly GCF_004799145.2. NCBI lineage: Eukaryota > Viridiplantae > Streptophyta > Magnoliopsida > Fabales > Fabaceae > Neltuma > Neltuma alba. The sequence continues at coordinate 41,586 of NW_021637786.1, forward strand.
ACATCATAGGAGTTCCCAGTACGTGTTTCTTGAGCAAGAGAGCACCAGCAGCAGCACAGCCAAAGTGTGCAATCAGAAACTGAAGGTTTACCAAAGCAGAAGTCATAAGCAGGCAAGTTGAACCTCTTTCTCATTTGGATCCTCCAAAATCCCCCATAGAGTAAACCAAATATGCATAGAACAATTCCAATACCTATCATAGCCTGTCTTACACTGTCATCGTCAATATTAACAGCAGCCAACATAAAAATCCAGAAGGGAGCCATGCAGAATAGAACAAAAGTGGCAATATGGACATACATGTTTCCAAAGCCAAGTCTCTCCATGTTCCACCCAAACACACAGAAAGTACAGAAAAGTGAGAGATATGCTAGAGAAATATCGTTCCAAATGTCCATTATTCCTCCACTCCACAGTGGCCTATCCTGAATTACCAATTGTTCATCTCTTGAAGCAAACGAATATTTTTTCGTAAATGATTTCGCTCTCAGCTGCTCTGGGTTAACCTGCGCTTCTTCATCTATCTCAGAATCGTAGTCCTTCCCAAGAGGGCTAAGAATGGTATACAGGCCAGCAATTGCAGGAGCACCAATTGCGAAAGATATGCATATTCCAACTCCTACAGCAGGTCGCTCAGATCTTTTGTAACCCCAGTTTAGACCACAAAGTGCATATTGGGCAAAACAGTTCACATGAAGAAGAACGACCACCACCATCATGTGTGCCCACTCATGGGGCTTATATGTCCCGTTCTTGCAGTAAATCTTTCTGAGTCTGGAGACATCCTTCGGTTTCCATCTGCACAGAAGTACAAGGTGATAAAACCTCTTGGGATGCTGATACAAGCACATGAGCGTAAATAGTGCATTGAGTATTTGGTTGTTTACTTCAAACCAAGCGTTTCTCTGAGATTTCTTTGGTAACACGCCATTCAACATTCCAGTCATGACTAGGAAGAGAATGGCCCCTGAAACAGCAACACAGGTAATCCACACAAAAAGGGCCATGTTCATTGGGTCTCTGATCCACTCTTGGCACTTCTTTTTGAGTGAATCCCAGTCAAGTTTTTGAGCTAAAATGCCACTAAATCGTTCTCTAAAGCCATGGGAACCAGAAGGCACAGACCGTGAAATTTGGTCTCTGGCAAAAGCAAGCCGCTTGAATTTGGCGGAGGCTGAGCCAAATTTAAGGAACTTTATCCCATTAGGAAGAACACTGGAGCTGGAATGAATTTTTTTTGAAGTATTTTCACCGCTCATAAGCGTCTTCTGAGATGTTGAGATTTCAATTGAAGCTAAAGCCTTCAACTTACTTTCATTAGATTGCTCGATCTCATCTTTAAGGCTCCCGTTATCAATTGAAACCATTCTAATGTGAAGTTTGAGCTTTCTCCGTCAGAACCAGAAGGTCCAAAACTATGTCAATCCTGAAAGGGAAAAGAGAACTCCCACATCTAGTATTCTAATTCATAAAAGAAATCGCAAGAGTTCATCACAATGAGGATAAGAGGAACATTGACGCAGTACAACGGAAACAAGGAAGATGCCCGAGCAAGTTAGAAACTCAAACATAGACTTCATCAACAGATGATGAACCAGCAAACATTAAACAGAGTATTTTATCGAAGTTCACAATTCCAGGCTAGGGATTGGAAGCTAACTCCAAGCCCAGAATCTGATCATAGTATTCCCGATAGCCACATCTCATAGGTTAGTTTCAAGAAACCAAGTTGAAAGGAAAAACACCCACAATTTTCAATATCCCTACAACTACAATGAGACCGCCCATCAAAAGGAAAACCCAGAACCATAAATTGAAAGTTTTCAAGGCACGGGATAATAAAAAGATCTAACAAATTTATGAAGATGCATAAGTTCGCAAAAACTCATAAAGAAAAAGAAGAAAGCTCTGATAGAAGAAGAATAATAAAGCCCGGACGTACCTATAAACCGACCCAATACTCAGCATACGAAGGAAGGCATTAATTCCAGAAGCTGTAATTGATCAGATTCAGATGACAATATCATCCCAGGTCTCAAAATTGAAGAATTGGTTTAGGAAAGTGGACCCAAACAACTTCCCAGGTCCCAACAGGTCCCAAGATAAAAAATTAGGAATAAGCCGAAAAAGAAAGAGTTCTCTTACAAGAAATAACAGAGTCAAACCGGACTGGCCGGTTGCTGTCCCAACGACAAATGAGACTGTTGGTGCCACTTGCCGAGAGGAAGGATCAAAGCATAGGATTTTTCTTCCAGGTGGGGCAACGGAAAGTATTAAAATAAAACGTTACAGTGATTATTAAATCGGAAGGACCTTTTACTTGGTCACCTGTTGTTAACTTGCTTTAAAAGTTCTCCGGAATATTTGTAGTTAATAAAAGGCTTGAAAAAAATGAAGTCCGAAAGTAAACCAGACTAACTCACACGAAATAAAATTTCCTCCTAAATCAGAGAGGAAGGAAACAATTGTTAAAACGGAATGAATAAACTTCATCTGTTCATCACTACAAAGTTTCAAACAAGTGAACACATCTTCGCTAGAATTTTGGCTATTTCTCCTTAAAAATTTAGACTTTATTCCTAATTATAAGAAGTAGTATAATTTTAACACGAATTGATCCGTGATATCCGTCGTGGATTAAAGCGCCCGGGGGGGGGGGGGAGAAAGAAGTGTGCGGTTGATTTGTGAGAGTTGTTAGGGAGAAAAGGATATAATGCTATTCCAAGAGAAAATTCCTCAGTGAAATACTTGCTTTGCAAGAATTGTAAAGCCCGTGGTGCTGTGTGGGAGCATAGAAAGTGACAGTGATGAAGCAACGCAACAAGTGGATAGTGGCATATGAACTCAATTTGGCTGCGTCGGGTATCACAAGGGTTGCTGGAAAAGTCGCATACGAGTGGATGAATGGAAATCCAAATCCATGTACCGAGAGAGAGTTGCCTCACATCTGTCGGCAGAAATTTCTGTTTGATGCTACTCTCCTCAATCAAATATAAAACTGGATTGGATCCAACCCCTCGCCCCACCTATGCTAGAAGATGACAAAAAATAAAAAACGAAAGAAAGAGAGAAAGGAAAAGGAAAAGGGTAGTGAACATCGTCCTTTCCTGGAGGTATGTGATTTGCAGAGGTGATTCCATTGGCGTGTGTAAGGCTGTCAAGTCGTTTTCGTCATCCAGCAAGGAATAAAGGAAAACATGTCATGAACTATATCATTCATATTATTTTGGATTTAATATAAATATATCGACGGGAAAATATCATACAACCTTGTCTTGTTTAAAGTAGCTGGTGAAAGGAAACAAATGAAACAGAGGAAACTGGTTCATATAGCTTTAACCTAAGCCGTATTTAAAACATTTAATAAACAGCTTTAAAAGAAGAATTTTGGGGAAACATGCGCTAAGTAAATTTCCAGGCTCTCAGTTCTACTTTCTGGAAAAAAGCAATAGCCGCTGAGTGCTTACTCCAGAGTCCCCAGGAAATAGGAAGTTTTATTTCCGTCAGTTCCAATCATAAGCTGGAAATGTCCCTTTTCTTCAGCAACTCTTCCTCAAGTTCTTTGGCTTTTAGTTTTTGCCTTCACCCTCAAAAGAAGCGTATGTGGAGCATCCTCTTATTTGGAGCCGAACAATCCCCAGCCGCTAAGCCTATTTTCTGCTTTGTTCTCTAATTCCTCGGCCCTTGCTAACTAATCCGCCATAGCTATCTGTTACACAAGAAGTAATCGTTCCGTTTATTTCTCAGCTGCCGGCCGTCCAGTCCAGAGCTTTTTGTTTAAAAAGATTCTGCCCACAAATTTCCTGGGCTAAGATGTGTATTTCTAGGGTTAGATCGGCCCGTCCAACCAGAGAAATTGGGTCATAAATATAACTATCCAAGCTTTCTTGGCAATATAGCCCTCTTTGAATTCAAAACAAAAATGATAACCCAGTCATGTATGCATGTTCCAAGAAAAAAAGAGAGTTACATGCCCCTTTTGGGGCAAAACAAAAGGTGTTCCTTTTGATTAAACAATTACAGGCACGTGTGCCTCAAACAGGACGGGCTCCCTGTGCCTGTTAAAAAAAATTACAAGCATGCGGAGTCATACAAAAAAAGAACATGCGGATTGCTGTGATAAGTAAATTATATGTTTGTCATGTCAATGTAAAAGAAAATTGGATGTTTTGATTTCTATTTCTTAATGGAAAAGGATTTTATGACGTGATATAATAAACGCGATTAAAAACTTCAATTTATTATGCAACGCAGGACGATACCATAAATAGGGTGAGTTGGAGAAAAATAGGCGGATACCCTGATCACCTGATGATCCAAACTCCCAAAGTTCCAAACCAAATCCAATCACTTGACCTGAAGAGGGGGGAAATCCCGACTCTTGAAAATGACGCGACCCATATCCAATGAAGATTCGCCCATGTCATGTATTTATCCTCTTTCCATATATAAATATTGTTTCTTTCTTTTCCATGCTAATTTTCGATTTCACCCAAGTATCAGAGATTAATTAATGGTGCATGCAATCTCTCCACCTTTTAATACAGTCAAGGACCAAAATTTGATATATCCTTTATCCAAAGAATGATAAGAATGCGTGACCTCTTCCCCCCCCCCCCCCAAAATACAAGGCACATTTTTTAAGGATAAATGTATAATTTTATTCTTAATATTTTTAGTAGTGTGATTTCAATGCTAATTTTATCTTTAATTTTTTTGTGTACTTTTATTTCTGATATTTGAATGCAATTTTATCTATCAGGATTACACCAAAATAATTAGGGTATAATTACACCCCTACAAGGTCAGGATTATTATTATACATGAGAAATAAAATAAGATTAAAATTATACCCTTACATTATTTTTTGTAATATTGGACGGGGATTCGAAAGGTGAAATAAATTGTTAACAGTTAGATTTGTTTGAAATTTTATTCACACAAACACATTGCCTCCTCTAATTCTTAATACATTAGCTAAATAAAAAATTTAAAAAGATTTTAAAACTAATTAAGTTAGTTATTTATAATAAATATATACTGATTTTCTTAAATTACCACGATTTAATCATGCATGTTAAAATTATACTTAGGTGGAAATACCTTATACTCAATAGGGACATGTTTGAAAATACATTATAAATTTATTAGACAGAGTGAATTGGGACCTTATATTCAGGATCGTTAATTATCTCTTATACTATCTTCAGTATTTAATATAACACCTCATTTGACTTGTACTTTTGATATTAAATATAAGATCCCAATTCACTTTATCTATCATATTTATTTATTTTTTCTCAAAATAGTCATTTTAATAATAGTAATTATAGCCAATAAATTTAATTAATAAAGATATTTTAAGAAAAATAACACCTATTTATTATAAATAGCTAGCTTATCTTATTTTTTTAATCCATCCAAACAGTAAACTAATTTTTATATTTAGGACTGGAGGTAGTATTTAAGATTATACTCCTCCGGTAATTGTTAAGTTGATTTTTGTTCTAAATATAATACTTGTTTTTCATATTTATCAATTTTTTCTAAATTACTTATATGGATATTCTCTCAACTATAATCAAGTAGAAGAGGGAGGGAGGATATTAAGAAAGATGATTATGATATTTTAAGAAAATTATGTAATATTTTTTATAATTAACTAACTAATCTAATTTTTTTAATCTAATCAAATTAATTAAATATTTTTATATTAAAAATCATAGGAGTATATTTAAAACAACCCCACGTGACCAACAAGCTACTAGTTTAGGAGATGTTTGGATAAAAACAAAACCATAATTTTAAAAACACTTTTATGATATACAAAATAAATATGTAAAAAAATTTGTCCCGTTTTATAAAAAAATATTTATGAGAAATATTTTTAGATTTTTGAAAAGTTAAAGAGGTGACAAGTTCAAATTCAAAAATCCACAATCGTTAGGATCGCATCGTCCTCATCATATCGGTAAAAATATCAGTAAAAAAATACTCCTATATAATTTTTCTTTTTATCTCCAGTGGGGGACCCGGTTCAAATCGTACGTTTCATATTTTACACGATGTGCTTCAGAAAATCTATTTTTATTTTTTGTGGTTCAAAACTTCACCGTACGATCAGCGCACAGGCTCGCACAATATATCACTGGCAAATATCCTAGGTGCGCAGAACAGAAGACCGCCGCCGCGTCTTCATCAATAGGAAGATGAAGGTTGAGCCGGACAACACCGGAGATAATGTCCCTCTCCTGGTGGACACGGAGACGTCGCCGGCAGATGCAAATTCACAAGATGCGTCAATACCTGGAGCGGTATTCAACATCTCAACTACCATGATCGGCGCCGGAATCATGTCGATCCCGGCGACGATGAAGGTACTGGGCTTAGTTCCGGGGTTCTTACTGATCGTCTTGGTCGCGCTGGTGACGGAGATCACGGTGGAGTTTATGCTGAGGTACACGGGCTCCGGCAAGTCAACCACGTACGCGGGCATGGTGGGCGAGTCCTACGGCAAACTGGGATCACTGGCCGTGAAAATATGCATCATCATCACCAACCTGGGAGTCCTTATCATATATTTTATCATCCTGGGTGAGTTCGATTCGAATTTTGTAGAGAATATCTATCCATTCTCCGTAGAACTGTCTTCAAATCTGCTTTTAATTTTATGTGATCGGAAGCAAATAGTGCCGTAATATTTGGTGGAAGTGATTTGCGGCACTTCAACATGCTAACTAAGGGGGTTTAACTTTTTATCGGTTTCGACTTGATAGGGTCAAATTGGGTTTTTTGTGTTTTTTTTTTTTTGGGTGACCGAGCATTCTGGTAAAGCCGTAAAGGAATTAAGAAAGTATATAAGCAGTCCATGAAATTCTAACCCGGTAATGCCCGGTAAAACAAACCCCCCCCCTTTTTCTTGGGGGAAAAACTTTTTGCTGTAAGCTGCGGTTTCTTGATTGACTCTGATGCGCTGCGAGGGTTGCATCGGTCAATCTCGGATTATGGTCCATTATGGATGAGGATTGAATATTGGCGGGGTGGGATGCAGCGGGAAGTGTGGAGCGCGTGGCTTTCACTTGTCCTAGTATTAATATTTAGTAATGATTATTATAATTGGTGTTGGCAAAAAATCAAAGATTATTATAGTTGATGAAATATGACTAAAGGGATTGTTGGATGGCAATGGGCAGGAGACGTGCTGTGCGGGAATGCGACCAAAGGAGGAGATCAGGTGCATGTGGGCGTACTGCAAGAATGGCTGGGCATTCACTGGTGGACCTCCCGCCCTTTTGCCCTCCTTCTCCTCTCTCTCTTCCTCCTGCTTCCCCTCGTCCTGCTCCGCCGTGTTGGTCTGTATCTTCTTTCCAACCTTCCCCCATTTACTTCAACATTCTCTCTCTCTCTCTCTCTCTCTTGGTATTTTCCCGAACATTTAGTTATTTGTACTCTATTAACCCTGTTGATTAAAATTCTGTCATAAAATCGTACTTTTTTTTTATAAAAGAAATCAAATGATTTGCGATCCGCCATCTCTTGTACCCGATATATATGGTAGATCATCTTTAAAAGCCATGCAGATTCGCTGAGGTACAGTTCTGGCATATCAATTCTACTGGCGCTGGTGTTCGTGGCCATAAGCTCGTCCATGGCCTTTTACGCGCTTTGGTCCGGCAAGACTCAATCTCTACGAGTTTTCCCTGACTTCTCTCAAGTGTCCGTCCTCGATGTATTCACCACCGTCCCCGTCTTCGTCACAGGCTTCGGATTCCATGCCAACGGTACCTCCTGATTATGATGAACATTGGTTATAAATACACACCCATTGATCTGGACGCATGCAGCAGATTAATGTACATGCGTGGTTTGTTTTGATCAGTTCACCCTATAGGAGCAGAGCTGAGAAAAGCTGGGGATATGAAAGTGGCGGTGCGGGTTTCATTGATAATCTGCGTGGCCGTGTACTTTGCCATTGGGTTCTTCGGATACCTTCTGTTCGGGGACTCCATAATGACGGATATTCTGGTCAACTTTGACCAGGATTCCAACACCTATGCCGGGAGACTGCTGAACGACGTCGTGCGGCTCAGCTACGCCCTCCATCTGGCGCTGGTGTTCCCCATCATGAATCACACCCTGAGGCTGAACATAGACGAGCTCTTGTTCTCCCGCGAGAACACACCCGATCTGGCGTCCGATACCCCTCGGTTCCTGTGCCTTACTCTGGGTTTGCTCGCCTTCACCTACGCGGTGGCCGTCGCTGTTCCCGATATTTGGTATTTCTTTCAGTTCTTGGGCTCCACCACCATCGTTTCCCTCTCCTTCATCGTCCCTCCCGCGATCGTTTTGAGGTGCGCACTCAACTTATTCAGACTTCATAAATTTTATCTGCTTTTATTAACTCGTCGCAATACATTAAGCCTACGAACTCGTCATTTCGCTTTGTTTGTTTAATTTATGGCAGGGATTTGTATGGCATAGCGACGACAAAAGATCGAGTCTTGGCCATTGTGGTGATGATTTTGGCTATCGGAACAAGCGGCGTTGCCATTTGGACCAACTTTTATGGTTGACGAGCACGCCCTTCATATGATTAATTCCATGCCTCTGATCGGAAAAGGGGATTCATATAATTCCACACATACATCTATTGATCAATGTATTTGTCTTTCGAACTTTTTTCACTCGTTACGTGTTGATGTAAATTTTGAGTGAATATATTTAGTTTTTATACAGCATAATAATACACATCAACGCACAGAATAACCCCAGGTCATCATCCGCATTAAACGCAGCCATAAAGGACCTGGATGAATCAGCTCTCGAAGGTATGGGGCCACATAGAAGCCTAATAACTGATTCCATAGGAGGGAAGTAGAGAATATTGCCACTAGGAGTTGTCTAGAATGATACAAGGGAGGTGCGCCAATAGCCCAATGCACGCAGATATCATCATCAATGATTGGGTCGTGTTTTCATCATGCTCATTATATTTAATTATTTAAACAGGAGCATACGCAAGCGCTGATCTCTCCTGATCAATAACCAACGGATGTCACGACACGCCTCGTGTTTTTCATTGAATACATGTAAATGGGATTATGGGACTAGCCTAGAGGGAAAACAATATTGGGTCGAAATCGACGACTCGGATTTAGTTTAATTATAAATAGTTTTATATAAGTCCATATAATATTTTTTTAACATATTTATATTTTATTTCACAAAATTATGATTGAAAAAACTACCATATAATATTCGATAGTTTGCGTGAGTGGATAGAAGTTCAAATGAACACCGCATAATGCCTGACATCACGTGAACGGTGTATTTAATATTCATAATGTGCCAAAAGAAAACCATACTTTATCATTGAATTCTCCTTTTACCAGCATTTTTTTTTTTATAGGACGTGGACATTATAGCGTGTTGAAAGCCGACTTCTTCTGCATTTGCATAAGAGCAACGACTGACGTTTACTGTTAAATTAATTATTAATTATAATAACTGGACTCATCTTTTATAATCGTACCACATCTTTGAAAAAAAAGGAAAAATTGATAAAAAAATGTTGCACACAGCAGATGATATCTTACACTCACGTATCATATTTATATTTGCACAAATTTAAGTCCTTTTAACCAATTAAAATTTCAAACAGGAATTTTTTTTACTAATTTTTCCTTGAAAAATCTTAAAAGAATATCTTCAAAATTTCAAAATCTTAAATAAAGAATGACTAAAAATATGTTATCAATTTGTCATTTGCTTTCTAAATATTGTAAGTTGTTATTAAAAGAATTTTTTTATGAATACACAATTTTATCCTTCATTTATTATTGTGTTGATTTTGTTTATATCAGGTATAATATACATTAAATAGAGTTAAAGTTGAAAATTTTTTAAATTTTAAATGAGATTAATGAAGTTTAGGATTTTTCTTGATTAGTGTGAAATATGTTGGAAGTGATTTATAAATAAAATTAGAGGAGTAAATATGAACAATTTGAAATTTTAAAATTTGAAGGTATTTTTTTGAATTCTCTTTACATCTTTCTTCAATTACTCCTCCAATTCTAAATGTAAGACTCTTATACACACTAGTATAAGGGTATTATATTTAGGATCGGAGGAGTATCTCATTATATTTGCAAATCTATTTCTTAATTATGGTAACTTGCAATATATTTTAATTTGATTATCTCATGGTCTACACGAGCAAAAAATATTAGGTCACGGCATGTAAATAGTTGCTATTTAGTCTTCTGCACTGCAGTCTGCAGGTATTTGCATTTTATGACGTGGCCCGACCTTAGATTTCGATCTTATCCATACCATTATAGTGCCCTTTCTTATTTTGTTGAAAGGTTTAATTTTTCATTAAGCATCGACTAATCCGGGATTCCGATTCAGTCCAAAAATTCAGGATTCCGAGTACCATATTGCCCCTCATTATTATTGCTTTTCGCTGTTCGGTAAACGGTGGTTATTTTCTATTTTAGTATTTTTCTACTTGCGAGGTGCCCAGTTGCCAACTAGCAAAGGCCCATTCTTCCCGTCTGAAGACTCCGTGTAATAAATTTCCATAGTCCCAAGGACAATTCCATTTCCATTTTTCTTTCTCCGGACCGCACGAAATCACTTCTTGCCCAGAAAAGCGCCCAATAAGTTCGCGGCACGCATGGCGCCGGCGGCCGGGGTAAACGTCCCCCTACTGCCGGAAGGGAAGGGAGCTGCCAAACCAGCATCGGTCACCGGCGCTGTGTTCAACGTCGCTACCACCATAGTAGGCGCTGGAATCATGTCCATTCCGGCGACTGTAAAGGTTGTGGGTGTTATTCCGGCTTTCTTAATGATTTTGATAATTGCTATGCTTGCTGAGGTGTCTGTGGATTTTCTATTGCGCTTTACTCATTCCGGTGAGACGACAACATACTCAGGCGTGATGAAGGAGGCATTCGGGCCAGCGGGCGCAGCAGCCACGCAAATTCTTGTCATAATTACCAATTATGGAGCCTTAATTATGTACCTGATTATTATTGGTGAGAATACATTTACAATTATTAATCGTAAGCTGCTCATTTTTTTGGTCCGAATTGGAAGGTGTCGATCTCGGTATTAGTTGCTCAACCCACTTTTAGTGTTTCTTTTTTCCTCCAATTCAGCTAGATGTCAAAGAAAAGAACATTAAGAAGAGCTTAGAGTTCATGCAGACCCCTGAACTTTGCATGTTTCCAGGGTAGACCTGCTACGAAGCCAAAGGTGTGCATGAACTGGTAGCTAAGGTCTATTATCAGCTTCTTTCAGACATGGAGTCAAGAGACCCCAAATCCTATGCCATCACTTTTAGACATGAATTAAAACAAGATCATTAATTGTTTTATCGCTCCTAAAGCTATATAGCATAGATGCTTAGATGTTGAGATTATACAAGCCAATGAATGGGTTCTATAAATTTATACGGATCATTGAATTTGATAATAGAAAAACATAATTCAGAATCTTGACGCCTGAGAATTGTGGAAAGCATTTTGTTAATTTAAATACTAATGTTATTTCTGATAATGAATCATTTCCTTACAATTTTGTGATAACAATTGATCTAATATATGTTTGATTCAAGTTTCGTAGAAGTGTTTGATAATGTGGGTGCTCGGCCATGACAGTTTATTAAGTCTATATCCTCTTATTTTCTGCTTACTATATAGGTAAGTTGCTAACTTGCTATGCATTGGGAATTTGTTGCATACCATGGGTTTAAGGAAATATCCTTTTCCCGGTGTATGAAAATAGATACAATCTATCCTCCTTTCTCATGGGTTTAAGGAAATAAGTCTATTATCCTTTTCCCGGTGTGTGTGTGTGTGTGTGTCTTGATGCAGCTCGCCAAGCTTCAGAGGCAAAATTGTTATCAGATTCAATACATAGTAGTCATGGCTAACTTTGAAATGCAAATTTTAGCTTTTTCCTCCAAACACATTAACCCAGTTTAATTGGTGAATATTTGAATCATAAAGCTTTTTTATATATTCATTTTATAAAGAAATATAAGCTGCTGAATTAGCTATTGGTTGTGGTTGGATGATATCTTTGCCCCGTAGATAATTATCGACTCATCTTGACGTCCAATTAATATTTGACATACTGAACAGGGGATGTGCTCTGTGGAAAAGGTGAGGCGCACCTGGGCATTTTGCAACAGTGGTTTGGAATTCACTGGTGGAACTGTCGGGAACTTGCTCTGCTTGTCACCTTAGTCTGTGTTATGCTTCCACTGGTCTTGTTCAGACGAGTAGGTCAGTACACTTAAATCACCCTTGGTTTAAAGATTATGGTCTGAGATGAGATTTGAGAGCACGACATGCTTTCTTGTATTTCAACTTTGAAAAGACTGGCGTAACCCTCACAACATTCTATTTCCTATGTTATATTGGCTGGTGTTTGCTAGAGCCTTTAAAGTTCAGTTCTGCAATATCTACTCTTCTAGCGGTGGCGTTCGTTGGTATATGTTCTGGGATGGCAGTAGCTGCTCTCTTCGCAGGCAAAACACATATTCCAAGACTCATTCCACACTTGGACCAGCAGATCACTTTCTTTGATCTGTTTACAGCTGTTCCCGTCATAGTCACAGCTTTTACATTTCATTTTAATGGTATATAATTATACTTAGCTTGCATTGGTGAATTTGCCCCCTTCTTCACAACATGCCTAGAAAATTTCTGATTTTAACATTTGGTTGTATTTGCAGTACATCCGATTGCTTTTGAGCTTGCAAAGCCATCTGACATGATGACAGCAGTTCGAATAGCGATAGTGCTTTGCGCAGTCATCTACTTCTCAGTTGGCCTATTTGGGTACCTCTTATTTGGGGATTCAATCAAGTCAGACATTCTTATCAATTTCGATCAGAATGCCGAGTCCACAGTCGGTTCGATGCTCAATAATGTGGTCCGGCTAAGCTATGCGTTTCACATTATGCTAGTGTTCCCTCTCCTGAATTTCTCATTGAGAACCAACATAGATGAGCTCCTCTTCCCCAAGATGTCTCAGCTAGCTACTGACAACAAGAGATTTATGGCCATCACTCTGGTGTTGCTGGTCTCCAGCTATCTTGCTGCTATAGCAATCCCAGATATTTGGTTCTTCTTTCAGTTCATGGGATCTACATCTGCGTTATGCCTCGCCTTTATTTTCCCCGGTGCTATTGCCCTGAGGTATTCTATCTCTCTTCGTTTAAGTCCAGTTTTGGTTGGGGGCGTCTACAAAGCTTTGTCTAATTTTCTTTGGTTTCAATTCAACGGCAGGGATGTCCAAGGTATATCGACAAGAGGGGACAAAATCATCGCACTGATAATGATTATCCTGGCCGCAGTGACTAGTGCGGTTGCCATTTCCACCAACGTATATAATTCCCTTCACTAGCAAGTGATAAGCTGTATATTCGATGTTTTCTCTCTTTCCTATTTACTGAAGCTTATTCACCAAAATGGAAGGGCGAAAACACGTGTTTGGTAGTTGGGGGTGGTTGTTTGGTTGTTTATGGTTTGTTGAAGAATTGAACGTACGTTCTAGAATAATTAAAATTTGAGTATTACAACCATGTAGAGTATCACACGTCGAATGTAGATCGATGTGGACCAAGCCGACTAGGACTTCAAGTTGACTAATGCCGGGGTGAAAGCGTGTAAATGATGGATCCCGTAATCTTTGAATAGTGTAATTTTGCTGTTGATCTTTTTTTCAAATGCAATTTTGCTTCTGATCTTTAGATGCAATTTTGTCTCTCATGGTCAAAATTGCATTAAAAAATTAGAATCAAAATTGTACTACTAAAAAGATTAGGGGCAAAATTGTGCCTGAAAAAAAAATTAGAGTTAAAATTGTATCTTAACTTTTAAAAATACTATGAAAACAAAAAAATACATGTTAAAAGAACAAATATGGCATCACTGTCGAAAATCATTGTTTTTTTTTTTTTTCATGTGACGTTACTAGGAACAATACCATGACATTAAACATGACCCTGGACATATGAGATTAAAAGGGTATTTAGGTAGAAACTAAATAGTTTTTCAAAAGTGATTTTACAATAAGTACAAAAAATGTTTTAAAAAGTGCTTTTTTAATCACCCAAACACTGCCTAAAACGCGAAACACTTGATGAGAGTTGCAGGCTTGCAGCACCTACAGGCAACTGCGAAACAGTTGATGAGAGTTGCAGCACCTACAGGCAGCTGCCCTTTGTGCTTACTTTTAGAGTACACATGAAGTTAGATTTTCTTGTTATGGGATCATGTGACAGTTTGGCAACTGAGAATTTGAGCCGTCGACATTGACTTCAATCCATCAGTGATTAGGCATTCGTCATGCAATGAGTTGTTCCTTGAAGCTCCTTAGTGCTCAGGTCCATGACGTTGCTGCATTCTCCTGAAGCTCTCAACATAAGAAATAGTTTCTTTTTTTCAATACAAAAAAGAAATAGTTGAATGCTGAATAAGAAACATTCAAACGCGGCAGTAGTCACCCCATATCATGATGGGCTCCATAAATTAGCTTGGCTCGGCCAGCCCACCCGCAGGGCCTTCTCTGGCTAATGCCTTCCTTTGCCCCTCTACCATTCCAAGTCTCCTTCTACTTCAGGTCAATCCAGTTCCATGCACGTCTTTAAAATACCAGCAAACAGTTGACAGAGCCCTGAGAAATATCAGAGTCAGGAAATACCTACTAAGCACTGAGCAGAGACCTAATCCTCCCCCTCTGCCATATTCTGCGAGTTGCTTCCCACGTGAAGCAGGAAACGACGAACCACCACCTCATGTTCTTTAACGTCTGCTCCACATATCTCTCTTCATCAATTCTTTTTTATTATATATATATACGTATGTATGTATGTATATAGCCTTGCCAAGAAATCCAGATTCTCTGCTTTTCTTCTTGATCTATAATTCTGTATAGTCACCCCATTTTCTGTGGACCTAAATGGCTGCCATATTCTTGAGGCGTCATTAGATCTTTGGACACTCACACACACACACACACAATGCAACGATCCATCTTAAAGTTTATGTACAGGTGACGGAATTTTATGGTAGAGACAGGACAAACTAGTATAGCTGTCCATCTTCAAAAGATTTATCCATTTGCAGAGCCTGTTCTCCTGAATGGAACACAACACATCACACACGCACTCCTGCATAGGAATGTTAGCTACCTCTAGCCCTTATAGGTAGAGAGAGAGAGATTATATAATACTGATGAAGACCTTCTCTTGATTTGTTTCATCAATAGCGAAGAACGAATTGACGACGTTATTTAATTGAAAGAACAGGAAAGGAAAGGAAAGAATTGGATTTGAATTACGCAACTAGCTATCTGTATGTAAATCAATTAATGTATATTAATCTGCATATATAATTCTGGTTCGTTTAGGACCATGAATATTGCTGTCGCAAGCACGTACATGCCGTGATGAACATAATACACCAGCCTAATTAACTTGGCTTAGACACGTTATGTTGTTTATATTATCTTTCTACACATGCCTCCCTCCACCAACAACACAAATCCTTATCACTTCACTTTATAGTTTTATTAAATTTTGTTTCCATTGTCACTTTGGCATGTGAGTGTACTTTCCAAAGTGCAGTTCATGTGACTTCTGCTTGCTTGCGACCTAGCAAACGCATTGCAGTGCAGGAATCCTAGAACATATAGCAGTCGTATACAGTAGACACTGAAATATAGAGCAGTAATCACGCATTAGCCTACCACAAGCATAAGAAAAAAAGGGTAAAGGGAGAAAATTTGTAGGAATCATCACAGAGATAACATTCCCTCTCACTTGAGTGTAAATCCCCACCCTTAATTAATGACTGATGAATTGATGCCAGTCTTAATGTTAATAAGGACCCTACAACATTATTAAGAGGCTCCTCCTTTTCAGACACTGAAATGAGCTTTAAAAGTTCAATGGGATTTTTCAGTTTTCACTCCCACTTGTATATCTTTGGACCTAACACAACATATTTTAATTTAATTTATAAATTCAGAAGGACAGACATTGCAGATACACACACACATATTTTTCAAAATTATTTGACATGTCACGAGAAACTTTTGTAAACAAACATATCAATATTCTATCTGCATGATTGGACTCTTAAAAAATTTGTGCTTTTGGTTTTACTTGTGCCCATTTGGTCACATGATCGATGATATTACGCAAACAGACAACAAAGCGCGTACAGATGTCAGAATCAATGTACATAGTTCCATCGCAGTGCCTAATTAATTATTAAATCGTACATATTAAGAGTAATCAATGGCAATAATATAACTAATTAATCCCAATCACATTAAGTAAAAGCATTCTTCCATTTATTCCCTCCCCCTCACACGCACGGCACACACACATCATATACATGGAACACGTGGGAAAGAAAGATCAAAATTCAAACAGAATCTTCTTAGCTTGCTATCTCCAACTTTTTTGCGACTAATATTCCTAAAGAAGGCCACTGTTCATCTCCTCTCGTCAAGAGAGAGCGCAACACTATTCATTCTCCAGCTGAAGCGACTTTAATTGGATGATCTTTTCGTTCGGACTTAATGAGAAAAGAATATAATAAAGCCAGGGTAACTGTCGGAACATGCATGATATAGCACAGCAGAGAAAGCCTGCTTCATTTCATTTTCATTCATTCTCAACCACAGCATGCATGCAGTTTCTCCTATAATTATATTATACTGACATATGTGCGTATAGTTCCTCCTAAAATCTTACCCATTCAGACTTCATATTGTCAACCGCCAACTCATGGGATAAGTTTAACCTATTGTTCAATTATTAAAGACTTTTACAACTCAATTATTGATTTCTGAAGCAAAATGGCACGCACATTGAAAATCAATATTATGATTTTGACTTAAATGAAACCAACAAGAATACGGTGCTTGAGTTTGCTGGGATAAACTTAGAACAAGCACCTGACGTGTCAGGACAAACTGCTTACCTGTATAATTTTGTATTTTTGCCACATTTTCACAATACTATCGAATTCATGGATGACCACTACTTGGTCACGTTCAATCAATAAATTGTTGCTGGCCTCTCGATGTTGTCAATTTTTCAATGGTGTGCCATAACATTCAGTACGTTTTCTAATGGTTTCTAATCACACATGTACTTACCTATTTCCTATAAACATGGTGTCTTTGTACGTAATTTCATTTCATCGCTTCTTGCCTTCTCCACAGACCTTGAATTAATAAGTTATTGAATGATGATTCAGAGATATTATATTTTACAAACGATAAAGATCTATATATATGGTTGCATGCAGTTAGATAGGTGAATTAAAAAGCTAGCTAGAGTATCCATATATGGCAGACACATACGCATCCAAGAAAGCATGGTAGGAGAGACGGCGAGGAGGGAAAATTATAACAGGGTCGCAAGGAAAACGTACAGCTGGGCATTACCAGAATCTAAAAGAGTGGAGAGATATATAGTTATATAGTTCAGAGGGAAGAAGTACCGTCAATGGAAAGGGGCAAGAGACAAGGAAGAGGGGCTGTGTATGGAGTTCATTGTTTTGTTGTGATGATTATTGAGCACACATGTGAAGAGAGGTGGGTACGTTATTTGTCCTTGTGGAATGCAGACAATACTGGGAGCAACAAAAAGCGCAACAGAGACGAATATCATACGATCCCTCCCATTAACATATATGCGTACATCAGTATATAGACGCGCATACATCATCTGTACGTGTGTGTGTGTGTGTAAATTGCCATTATGTATGTATATTCAATTATTCAAACCTAACGCCCCTTGTCTCTGAGCATTTGCAATCATACATTTTGATCTGCAGAAGACAGCTCGTTTGATTTATCAAAGATCCGAAGTTGTCTGGCTAGGATCGGATGTACTCGGAAATTAAAGAGAAAAATAAATGAGAGCAAATAAGGAATTCTCATGGAAGAAAGCTAAGTGACTTCTTTTTTGCATTTTCTGCAAAGTTAACTGCAGATAATACAAGATCTATTGAGCTATAACAAGAAGCTAGGAGGAAGCGGATCTGTCACTTTAGTATCAGTGGCCTTGATTGCTACGTACATATATATACAGGCGTACTCTGAATCATCATGTGAAAAGCCTATTATTATTAACTTTCTTCACGAAAGTATGATTCCGGAGCTTGAAATAAAATAGGAAAACAAAGTAAGATAAAGATGGATGAGGAATAAGGCGGGCTCTTGAAGAGATGACATGTTATTCCTAATTGCGAGGGCCTGGTATATGCGTGTAGCCAGCTAGATGTTATGCAATCATTCCATAAGAATTTCGGTGTCAAGAAGGAAAAAAGAAAGAGAGAATGAGTTAGACTGATGAGAATGATAGAATAGCACGTGTGGAGAGAGAGGGAGAAAGAGGACAAGAGAGAGAAGTGAGAGAAGAGCTAAAAAAAACCCCGTGAGGAGCGTTTGGAGGCATTCCAAATTGCACAACTAAACATCCTTTTGTTGCTTCTCCTTCACTTCTTTCGATGCCCAGTTTTCACTATCACGAGCTCATGATTCTTCATCTCTAGACATATGCCACCCTTCCACCCCACCAAAAGAAAAATCATTATTACTGTAAATTATTAATTATATATAAATATATATATACGACTACTAAACAGCTATTCCTTTGATTTGGCTATATATATATATATATATATATAACATTGGAGATTTCGATTTGCAGCAATACGACTTAGCAAATTAAAGAGAAAGAGAAAGTTAATGAAAAATGGCGAGAGGGAAACTGGCTTTTGAAATAAGAGGGGTATTTTAGTAAGTTCAGGGTAATACATGTAGTGTATCCGGGTGAAGAAGCTGACGGGAGCGTCACGTGGGAAGAAGAAATTAAACACAGGAGATCGCATAGAATTGAGAGCTTATCCCCTCTCTTTTAAAGGATCGCAGGACTGGGCAGAGTTCAAAGCAAAAAAAAGGCTTGAGATCAGATAAAAAGATCAAAGCAAGAAAGGGAGGGGGAGAGGGAGGGAGAGAATTAGAGAAAACAATATGGTTTCTAAAGAGCATAGCCACAAGAGAGCAGTGCTGCATGAGAAGCTTCAACTCCTTCGTTCTATTACTGACTCTCATGCTGTAATTCCCCTCATTACCGACCCATGTCTTCTCTTCCTTTTTGTTCATTTCACTGTAATTTCTTCCTTGTTCTCAATCAAATAAGATCATTCCCCTAAACAATGTTCAGTTAGAAAATATTATTGTTCTGTTGCCTTGCCTTTCTCTTTGTTATTCGAATCCATTTTTATTAATGGATCAATCGCAGGTTATTCCCTACTGCTTTCATTTGAACTATGTATAGTTATAACCAAATTATATTGTCGGTCCTATATTCGTTGAATTTTATATCTTTGGCTCATCATTCTATTTCTTTATCTGAACGTCATAGAAGTAGTAAAACATCGAGAGCACAGAAGAATAGCATGATATATGTTGAAATAAATTTATTGTTGGGCTTAATTCTATATTGCATGATTGACGTGTCATTAATTCATCTTGCTCCGTAGTTATCGTCAAGGTAGGATCTGTATATAGCAGATGCGCTTATATATACTTCGATAGCAAAACTAATTCTTTTTTCTTGTCCCCCCCCCCCCCCAATTGGTGGGTGGCAGCTAAACCGAACCGCGATCATAATGGATGCCTCGAAGTACATTGCAGAGCTAAAGCAGAAGGTAGAGAGACTAAATCATGACATATCCACTGCGCAGACTTCAAGTGACCAAAATCCCGAACCAAGGGTAGTTTTTCCTAATAACAAGCTATAGCCGTCTGCTAATTTGGTCAATATACATGTGTGTGTGTGTGTATCCTGAATCTGAAGGGCATATAAATCCAAAATTTGGTTAAGTGCTGTGTTTATATATTGAATGGTAAGTCTCTATATATGCAGGTGACGGTAGAAACCCTAGGAAAGGGATTCCTTGTAGATGTGTTTGCAGCGAGGAGTTGCCCGGGTCTGCTGGTATCCATATTGGAAGCCTTTGAAGGGATGGGTTTGAATGTGCTGGAAGCTAGGGTTTCTTGTACAGACACTTTCCGATTTCAAGCGGTTGGAGGAGAAGTAAGATATGGATACATGTTAAACACATATATAACCCTAATAGAAAGGGTTCAAGCATATTATTTATATGTCATGAGACGCGGAAGCTAAGAATGAATTAATGGAAGTTTTAATGCTGTGAATCGTTTGATTTGTAGGAGGAAGAAGGGTTGAATATGGATGAAGAGGCAGTCAAACAAGCAGTGGGACAGGCGATAGAGAAATGGAGAGGAAGTAGCAGTGATGAACAGTGATCATCATGCGTGCAGCCTTTAACAGACGCTTCGCCCAATATATTCTGTTGATCGATCATGAAAGAAATCAAGGCTTCGTACAGCTTGCGCTGTGCTTTTATATATATTCACTATTCAAACACGCACCCCCTCTTTCATCACATTCATGAGTACTGCAGCTGCCGTCTGGCGATACCCCTAATAATTAGACGTACTCCTTTAATTTTTTTTTTTTGGGTCGTAATATAAACTCACTAATTACACTCCTTAACCTTTAGTTATATTTCACTTTGATAAATTATAAATTTTTAACAAGACAATTTATTTGACTATATTAATATTAAGTCTATATAATTGATAGCAGAAAATATGTCTTGCTGTTTATTTTCATCAATAAGAAACTTAATTCTACAAAACCCCGTGTTTTTCATTGATTAAGATAGAAGTTAAAGTATTAAATGATTTTATTATTTGGGAGGAAATGAAGCGAGAGGGTGTTGTACAGTACAATACGATACAATATATATAGCCACATGCATGTACACGCACAGAGAGACAGACCCCAAACTGATGAAAGTGCAAAGGCAAACCATAGCTGGCAGGCTTCTTTTGTAATCACAAGTTGTGACTCGTGCGCATGATGTAAGTAGTAGTATTGCCGAATTCGGTATTAACTAAATTAATGTGGGAATCATGTTAATTAATGCTACTAAGTTTTTTAACATTACATAAGGACGTGGGAGCAGAGCATGCATGAATGAGAAGGAGAAGCAATTAGGTGGGGAGGGGGTTATGGGGATATTGAGATCCACGCAAGTTTTGTGCGGCGCTGCGTGGGCGCGCGCGTGCACACACATATATTCAGCAAATATTTACGTGAGACGTCCTTATTTCATCCATACACCCTACTTAACTGAATTTCTGTATTCTTTGTGAAGTAATGGACTCCGCCACGTTGCTGAATATTCTACCCGCCCCCTTCCCTTTCAATAATATAACAACACAAACTTAATTGACCACGACAGTAGTGCTGAGGTTCAATCAACTAATTAATTAATTATTGATTGATTATGAGCATGTACATGCAAGAAAAGACAATAAAGTAAAATAATTTGGTGATAAACATGGGGTCCCAGAGCAATAATACTAAATATCGAGCATTATTATCGTACTACTAATGTTTGGAGTTCTTTGATCCCGCCACTCCATTCAGAGAGTTATGCAATAGGGTCACCAAACCAACATCGCGGTCCATATTTCAGTTGGGCCTAACAAAGCCCATACCCAATGAGCGGCGCATTTGTATCCCGAACCGTAAACTCCTTCCCGCCTCCTCTGCTGGAACTGGTGAGTACGCACTAAGCTGCGTGTGCGAGGGCGATCCCATTCCAGATCCCTCTTCCCACAAAAACCAACCAACAACACCCCCCCCCCCCCCCCCCAAAAAAAAAAAACCCACCGGAAATTCCCGCCACTTGCAAGAAGCTTCTACGGCACGCTGGTTCCCTATAGATGCCACTTCGCCCGTGAGACCGTGCAACTGATATGGCCACGCACCAGTAACAATGGAAGCGCGCACAAGATTGCTCAAACGCAGAAAGCCCCTCTCCGATCTTACCAACACCGACTCTCACGCCCTTCCTTCTTCCCATTCCTCTTCCTCCACCGCCTCTGTCGTCAAGCCCTCCAAACGCCACCCTCCTTCTCCCTTCAGTAACCCTGCTCTCACCGAACGCAAGTCCGGTTCCCGCACTCGTTCCTCCAATAATTCCACCGGTCGCCGTCAAGTTTCTTCAAACCCTAGCGATCTTTCGCCTGTTGTTTCTACACCTTCTCGGCTGCCGCATTCTTCCTTGCTTCCTGGTATTGGAACTGTTCTTCGTTTCTCTTCTTAATTTCTGCCTTCGATTTGTCTTTAGGCGTGGTTCGAGTAGAAATGGCTTTCCATTTGTCCTCAATTTTTGGGGTCGAATTTTTCCTCCTCGCTGCGTTAAACTTCAGGTCTTTCGGAGCCTCCGTCGTCAAGTATTGCAGCAGGGTGTTCATGGGCTGGCAGAGAGTCACCACTACCCCTCCTATGAACACTCTGCGGTCATATTAACAGAAAATTTCGTGCTTAGAGGCCTTACCTAACCTCTCAGGGCCTCATGAAGATATGTATAATCGGAGCCGTCTTATTTTCTCTGTGTGCGTATGTATTACTTGGTTGAATTTTGTTGTCCTCCGCGTTGTTTCTAATTCATCACCCATTGAATATGTTAGACGCAGCTTAGTTTGATCTGAGTTACATTAACTTGTAGCTCCAACCCGATGTATTTCCCTGCTTCCACGTTATCCTAGGGGGCATTTTGAATGCTTTGGCCACTGATACCTTTTATCGTGATGATGCCGACCCTTATCAGTATCCTTAAGTCTCATCGTGATGTGAATTTGGTTTACTCGTGAATTATCACGAAAATAACTCGTGTCCGGTAGATCTATTGGATGAGTCATCATTTGCCTTTCCTCATATAACATAACTGTATAATTTCGGAGGTAATCTTTTGACAGTTAACATTTAAAATATATTCCCTCTCATATATTCGCACCGCAGTAATTAATCAACTATTTGTTGTTTGAATCCGATGGGCTTGCCTTTCCTGTCTTCAATTGTGTCTGAATTCTTATGTGGATTAATTTTTTTCACTCAAGTAATGCTTTGTTTGAGTTAAATAATGCTGCAACTTTTTTTTTTTTGGGTGATACTCTTGTATTCAAAAGATATTTGTTCATTGGGCTTTTTACATGCTTTGAGTAAAGGTAGCCATGATCATGATGTTTCGGAGCCTATCTCTGTGGTCTACAGTCGAAGAAATGCATCAGAAAAAAGTAAAGGGAAAGAGAAGGCAGTTGCTGTTCCTTTCAGCAGTACACCCATGCCAAAGGCCTCCAGCAGCAGGTTAGTATGCTTTCGGTAGCGTGGCTGGCAGGGATTTGATATCATGGCTTAATTCAATAATGATAAAGACTAATAATAGAAAAGGATAACAGTTGGTTGAAATTCAGGGAATCATGGAAGTGAAAGTTACATGCTAATTACACGACAGTAAGGATATTGAGATTTCCCATTTCCTAACCACACAATTATTTCTCTAATTCATTCCGATGAGCATCATTGCAGATTGTCAGTACTAGGCGTGTGCTTATTGGTTAAACTCTTGGATTTCGCTTCTGTCTTGTTTGTATAGAATATGTGAAGCTATAATGAAGAAGTTTCTGATCCACAATTAGTCAATTTTTGTCTCACCTCCTTTTTCCTTGTCTAATAGAATATCAGTTTTGTACCATCAGAAATCATGTCCTTCATTTTTAATTGTGATATCTCTACCGTTGTTGGATAAACACCAAAACATCGTTGGTTTAAATTGAGGGAATTAAGTTGACTGTCACTGTCTCCTTCCTAAAAAGCTTATAATATAGTTATCAGTCATATGCTTTCTCCATCATGCTTAACAGGAAGCAAAACCTTGAGATTGAAGTTGTGAATCGTCATAAAGCCAAGGCATTAACAGCTCCTTGTAGAAAGGTAATTAAATTGATTTTTGCATTGATGTGTTTTTGTGGTTCTATGCTACACTTTAACTCTTCTGAATTTGCAGATGTTAATTTGATTATCAAGCAAGGGCTTGATCACTTCTGAAATTTTTCCATGTTGAAATTGTTGCATTAAAATTTCATGAATTTTGAAAGGGTCTAGGTAGTGTTTTCATTGAAAGCACTTAAATTAGTTTAACCCTTTTTTACGGTGGAGATTGGTCAAATTTTCATTTGTGACGAGGATAACAATAATTTTGTTGGGTAATTGACAAGAATAATAATAATCAATTCGTCCTTCGTTGACCTAGTAAAATGTTTGAACTAGATGACGGCAGGGAGGAGAACGTCATTTTGCTGTGATCATGGGCTTGATGTTGGCATGTTCCGATGGGGGGGGTTCCCTTTTTCTTTTTTCACAGAGCTTATAACCTCTCTGTAAAATTTTGTTCTAAAAAGCATGCTCAGATTGTCTCACTGGACAATAGACTGTGCATGGTTCAGATTTCTTAATGTCGAGTCCGACCATATCTGAATTGGTATTTCGCTAAAGGGTGTAATGTATATCTTCCAATTTTACAGAAGCGTTGCACTACGGCTTCTAAACAAGATGTGTTCCAGCATGCCATGCCACAAGATTTTATTGAAAAACAGCAAGCCTACTTTAAAGAGATTGATGACTTTGAACTCCCAGTGGAGGAGGTTGAATCTGCTGATGAGCTCGATTGAGTGGAAGAGATGTAATATAAACGAAGCCAGTTTGAATGTTTAGGTCGGTTGTATAGTTCGGATATTATAGTTTTCAGAATGATGTGACGACCGGTTCTCTAACCTAATATAGAAATGGAAGTTTTACGTGATTTTTGTAGTAGTCTGCTTTGTAAAATCAGAGCTGAAATTCAGAAATTTTGACGCATACATTTGTTTCAGATAGCCTTTTGGAAGTTTTAACTTTCGCTAAATTATTCTAGTGTGACTGTATTCCTGCAATTGATGAATTTGCAGTCGTGAGTGCTTGTTCTAATTTACGCGTATAATTCATCAGAAACTTGTGCAAAGAAATCTAAGATGTTGTAGGTGCATAGCCGGATAACAAGTTAAGAAAGCTCATCTGGCTGGATAGTGATGTTAAGAGAGCTTATCTTATTACGTCCGGTGCCGCTGTGTGTAGTGATGATCACAGCTTGCGGGTTCCGGTAATCACGTGTAAACAGGAACGACTAGCAGCATGACAGAGTACGAATCGAGCATATACACGTAAATACAAGCTTAGGTATTAACAAACTGGGTCTCCCTATAGTGGAAGGCACAATCAAACTACTGACATAATAGCGGACAGAAATTAAAGATGGGTGACTGAACAGATGTGCGGGGTGGATTTTAATTGGCTTTTCTGCAATTGACTCTGATCTGGCCCTTGGTTCCGGTGAGGGGCTTGATTTTGCTCATTCTGATCATGGACTTCGCGAAGTCCTTGAAGAAGGCATCACTGTCGGAAGCGTATTTGTGGACCAAATTGTCGGTGGAAGAACTGCCGTTGAAGAGCTCCTGGTCGGAGTGGAGAAGAGCCTTCTTCATGAGCAGGTGCTTGAAATAGAGATTGTCAAAATGGGTGGGAGTCTGGAAGTCGAGGGGTGCCAGCACATTATCATTCCCCCTCCTGGGGCACTTGCTCTGCAGCGACCTGGCAAAGGAGGCTTCAATGTTGGAGTCGTTGTAGATGTGCGCTCGGAATTGCACGCATCGGGCCAGCCCAATAGTGTGCGCACCTGTATGTGCTCAGCCACAACATACAAAGCATATAAGCTGCGCAATTTTGATTTGGGACGCAAGATTCAAGAAAGCGGTAGCACCTGATAGAACCACCAAGTCCTTCACAGAGAGGCCGTGCCCGGCGAAGTTGGATTTAAGAGCGGTCAGACTGAGGAAGGGGGCGGGAATGGAGTTGTTGGCGGCGAGTCTGCTGGCGGTGGTTGAGTCTCTTCGTCCCAAGGGCACCTCCCAGGAAGGCCCCCCCAACTGCCACAAGTGAAGCAGTTAAGCACACACATTGTGATGTGAATATATATATGAATGAAAGAAGGGGCATACATACATGAACGACGGAGTCACGAGCAGCGAGGGCAAGGATGTCAGCACAGGAGACCACTCGGGGACATGCCTTCTCCACCTCGGCCTTGATGGCATCAATGACGTTGAATCCTCTCGCTGAATTGTTGTTTGCAGCCGCCGTCTTCTCCCCTATCATGTTGCCAGTGTCGTCCAGCAGTATGGATGCATCACACCCCTGTTGCTTGCTTCATCATTAATCATATCACACAGCTAATAATCACACACACACACACATTCTCACGTACGTTGACAAAGCAGTCGTGGAAATGCAGGCGAAGCAGGGAGGCTCCCATGCGAGCTTCATTCTGGATGGCTTTGGCGACGCCCTTCTTCACTATGGGCGCCAATTTGGGGCAGCTGCACGAGTAGAACTCCTCACTCAGCTCTGCGGCGCCCGCTTGGGTGACCAGAGCCAGTGCCAGCAGCGACAGGTAGTAGCAACAAGCCATGGATTTAGCTTCCTTTGATACGCTGAACCTCCCCCGGTTTCTGCTTATATAATCACAACGTTGGACCCTGCCTTGTTATATTTTTAACTGATTGTGTTAATCCCAACCCATTGCTTTTACGTCATTGGGAAAAATGTGTTTGTCTTTTCACGATAAAGCCAACATCATGGCGGTATATGCTACGTTGAATTTTCTGCACGTCCCCATTAATTATTCTGCATTCTTTTTCTGGCCATAATTACCCTCCAATTCAAAATATATGCTTCCCTTCCTTGCTTTATCCTGGCCACGTGAATGTATCTCAAAATCGATGAGTTTGTTTATAAATTTTAATTCCGGAAAGAAGCTAAGGACTAAGAAGGGAGGGGTACAATTATTGAGCGATGGCAATTGACAGTGTGACGGGTGGTGTGGCTTTTACCGGGCATGGACCCCTCGGATGAAAGGGATCCCCGCTCGGATTGGATTGGAGGCTATTTGGATTTGGATTACAGATAATACGATTTTGGGGTGAATCAGGAACATATACATTTGCGTGAAATATGCACAAACAAGAACATGCCAAAAATTATAGCGCCTTTATTAGACGCCTCGCTCTTCTCGCTGCTGGCTCCCCAAAGCTCGGTCCCCATCCGATCCATTCTGGTTCCTGTTAATTATTTATTAATTACCGAACAGGGAAAGACGAAAGGGATTGAGAGTGAGAAACTTGCATTACGATTAAACTGCCAGAGTATAATGAGATGCTCGTGCATGATTCCTTGTATTCTCATAATCTTCCAGTGTAATATATATACATAAGTTTTAAACAATAATGTCATCGCTTTTAAATGGTATCAAGAAAATCATGTAAACGTTCACATAACTTATAAGCAGCATCTCTCGCGTCAGTAGGGTGCTAAAGATTTACATGGGTATCATGCTCTGGCTAACAGATATAAATAATTAATGGCAAGGCTATAAGATAAGAAAGCCTGAGCGAGTTATTTCCCTTCATTTAAAAAAGCCAAAAATTTTGGAAGTATAAAATTAATCGATTTTACAAATTTATAAAATTATCTGTTAAAATATGAGTTGTGAAGTGATTTTTAAATAATACCATGCTCGGTCTTTAATATAAGAACTGGTTAGAAATTTAATTTAATTTTAAATTGTTTCCAAATAATCTCATGATCATTACAGATATTAAATAACTTTTATAATAAACACGAGAGGAACTGTGAAGGTTAGAGACGGGGGAGGCATTTCATTTGCGTGATAATGTTTGGACGGTCCGAAGATCCTTCGGGAAGGCAGAGAGGGGGCGGGTCCGTTAGCATTAAAGACAAAAACTGTTAGACCACGGATTTTGACATTATTATTTGCATTGTTTATTTAATTAGCACTATTCTTTAGGAAGGAAGCACGGTATTATTATGATTATCTCCTCACTGATTCGTCTCGGCCGTGGGCCCCACAGCGTAGGATAAAAAGTATAAAGCGACTGCTACTCCACCGTGGGTCTCCCACATTCACATCGGGTTATCCATAGTTGCTTGGTAATACGAGTGATAAATTTTCCATTTTTGTTCATTTTGTTTTTTTTTTTTTTGACCACAAGTTCATTTTGTTTTTTTAAATCAACATGACATTGAAAAGAAACCAACCGTTTGAACGCCATTAGCGACCGCGTAACTAAGCGACCGGACGGAATTTTTTTTTTAAGGACTCTTTATCTGTAACGACCGAATGTGAACTATCAAAATAAGGAACTACTAAGAGACATTTTTTCTGGCATAAAGTACCAGGAGACATTTGAAAATGACTCACATGGGACTTTTTAAAAGTGACGACGTGCTAACGAGAAAGAACGAATGGCCTCGAATTTAAAATCCGACAATTGAAGATTAAAGTATTTGACTGCTTTTTTTTTTTTGAAAAAAAGTTATAAATCTAAATACTCCCATTACAAGGCGATTTCCTTAAATTAAGGTTTGAAATAATTAATCACTGATATTTCCCTGCCGGTGCACAAATAGCATGATGATTTGGCAAACCCTGTCTCCGCCTAGCTATTTGGGCCAGACAGTGGGCCGGGTCAAATTGTACCCGCCCATTATACAGCCACAGGTGATGGTATTTGGAGGATTGGGTAGCAAAGTGATGACAGCTGCCTCCAGAGGGGCATGTGCATATGGGGTCACGTCATGTCCGGCGTTGAGACGTCAATTTTGGCAACATTGCTTCTCTCTGGACATTTCGCGCCCTATTCCCCACCCTGTCCCTCCCACTTCCTTCGTATTCCTTCTTCCCCTTATTTGCACCTCAAAACACATCATGTGCGAATCTGCTCCGTTTTCTAAAACCCCAATCATTCGGCTCCCATTCAACCCCCCTCCAAAAAAAAATAATAATAATAATTTATCACTACTTAACCTTATACACACAAAAATTTAGTTAAACATATATTGTTTAACTAATTAAGTTTGTTTAGAATAGCAGTAAAAATCTCCTATAAGCACATCTCACTAAGTTGAGACAAAACTCCTCTCACATGCTTGTCTCGTATTCTGTAAATTACTATTAAAAAATTACTTATAAACTACTTATAAATTATTCTGAATAGGCCCTAAACTTACGCTACTGCTCAAAATCTCTGGTTCAATTTACACCGAAGCACGCCTACTGTTCAGATTTGACTCTAATTCAATGGTTGGCACCTCTTCATAATAAGTTCAATTCCTAATTTCTCTGACGTGGGTTTATTAAATCTTAAAACTTTAACGAGAAGTCGAGAAGTGTTTCAAAAATAAAAGAGTCACCTCATAATTCAAACGGTTCAGCACAGTGACTTGCATGATCTGTCCAACAAAATCATCTGACGTGGCAAGCGACCTATGATAATGTATACTAAAGTAAACGAGGAAAGCATGCATGGATCTCATGTCGCGATTAATTAGGTCTTGAGAAGTTAATTTGAAAATGATGATTAGTTTTGAAAGCAATTATTCACAACTAGTGCTCTCTTATTGGAGAGAGTCTAATTTGTTACTACCTCCGGTTTTAATTATAAGAGCCAGTTGACTAATTTGAGGAGATTAAAAAAGTATGTTGAATTAGTTATTTGTCCTAAATAGGTGTTATCTTTCCTAAAATATCCTTACTGATCAAGTGTATTGACTAGAACTATCATTGTTAGAAGGACTACTTTAGAAAAAAAAAAGTATAAATATGAGAGACAAAGTGGATTAGGGTCTTATATTTAGGATCAAAATAAAAGTCAAATAGGATCTTATACTCCTCCGGTCCTTATTATAAGACCCAATTTGAATTTTTATTTGGTCCTAATTATAAGACCCAATCCATTTTCTCTTTTATATTTATGCATTTTTTTCCAAGATAATCCTTCTAATAATGATAGTTTTAGCTAATATACTTAATTAGCAAGGATATTTTAGGAATAACAACACTTATTTATTATAAATAACCAACTTAACTTACTTCCTTAATCTCCTCAAATAAATCAATTGGGTCTTATAATTAGGATCGGAGGAGTATTAAAGACAAGAGGTAGTATGATTTTTGTGGGGGCAAATTGTCAATGTCTCACCGTGTAATCACCGTAATGTATGTAAGCTTATCCGTACACGATCCTCCCAGTATCGCGGTGTCTTTTTACTTTAGAGTTGGAATGACGTCATCTAACGAACCCTGCCTTGGGCTTTTTTTTTTTTTGGCCCATGCTCCCATTCCCCCATTACCATTCCACCTGGTTGATACGTGGTCTTTAACATCAAGTATCAATTATTTAAATTTAATATAGACAATTTATAATTTTATTTTTTTAAAAATGTTTTTCTTGAATACGATGATAATTCAAAATAAATGAAATAATTTAAAATTTTAAAATCTAAACCATTAAAACTATATCTGAAAGGTGATGAATATAAAGATACTTATCACCATGATAAACGCCATTCCCTTGCAATCAGACACACAGATACAATCTATCATTAATCATGTCGGAGCCTTCAGCAATTAACGACGGGCACAAAAGTCGCATATGTGTGCGTGTGTGAACTGAGATAACAATTCGTCATGGCATTTATATATATAATGATCCAATCCACTTGCATTATTCTCCTAATCAGTAAGCGGATGATAGAACCCGAATACTCCTGGCCTAGTGGTGACTGGCTAGGCCACAAGTGAGGCGAGTCTCTGCTCTTTGAGGGTGGGGGTTCGAATCCTCACTTGTTAAAAAGGGTACCGGGGAAGGCTTTACTTATCGTCCGGCCCGAATCCGGACTAGTCGATCGCTTGGGTACAACTGGCCCAAAGAGGCTGGGGCCCAAAAAAGACGCGGTTGGATACCGGATGGTTTATACAAAAAAAAAAAAGTAAACGGAGGATAGCGGTGGAGCGTGCGAAGCGTTCATGGAATCATTCCCTCATACTTGTTTGCTTTCTTTTGCCTGCTTCGTCACCCAACACCACAACTTCGTAACGTACCCCACCCCACACATCTCCCTAATGACATATTCACAAACACATACAGGCAAAAAAAATATTTATTATCTGCTCAACAACCACTCACGCTGTACTGTGACCCGCATATCACGTTACAAATAAAAAAAAGTACGCTTCGCTTTTTACCAGGTTTAGCTTTCGCTTTTATTATCATCGCTAATCCAAAAATTTAGATTCAACGTTATTTCAAGAGAAATTTATTTATTTATATTTTACACACCGAACAGCCCGATATTTTGTGAAATAGAAAAGAAAATAATTTAAGAAGATCACGAGCCTTTCGCCCTGGAGCCGAAGAAACATCAATAACTTCCCAGACGGATCTATCTCACTTATTTGGGCCCGTTTATGTTGGTAGCCCTGCTCTTGGTAGGCTTTGAACCCTTATAAGCCCAGATTCTCATTTCTCACGAGTCATTGTGTCCGGAAGAGCCCAATACGGCTACTGCATCAGCATCACCACGGTCATTGGGTTAGACTTGAGCAAGAATGACAATAGGATACTCACTACCTACTGGGACAAAGCAACAGGTGAGTTAGGCAGCCCGTGCCTTAATCCATAGCCTTCTCGTTTCGTTTAAGATTACATGGGTAGAGGGCAACCTGTACTCATAATAAACCTGTTTAAGCCCACCGTAAAACAGGTTGAAATAAATGGACGAGTTAAAACGGGTTATGAGAAACCTGTTTAGGATTTGAAAATCTAGACGAACCTGTTCATCTTCTTTATCACTCAGCCCCTCACCGACGCAATCAAATTAATTTATATTCAAGCTTATTAATAAACAAATCAAGATAAAAATTTACAGATTAGAAAGAGAAAGGAAGAAAGAAGGAGATGGGAAAATGGTGGAGGAAGTAAAGAGTCTCACAAAGCATGAAGAAGAATGAAATCTGAAACAAAAGGTAGAGACACAGGCCATAGAGGGAGAACGGATCCAAAGACTCGATTACAAGACTTACGACTGAAAAAGAAGAACTAAAGGCAGAGGCGTAGAGGGAGGATGAGGTCAATAGCAAGCAAAGGGCCGGTGGTGCCGTTTTCATGATGGAGCTGGGTAACGCTGTGCAAAGATGGTGGGGGTTTTTGCGTTTGGCATCTTCGTGCGAGAGTAAAAGGGGAACTTGGTTTAGATTTTTTGGAATGTGTAAATTGTAATGGGTTTTGAAAATTTTCATGTAATCATTGTTAAAAAAATGACATAAAAATTGTTAAATAAAGATGAGTTTCAGCCTTTCAGATGAGGTCGTGGTGAGAATCGAATATGTTTGAAAAACAAGCCCTTCATCACATCATCTAAAGTTAGAAGTTAAACCCGTGTCAAAAAATAACATATTATAAGAAAGTTATATATAAAAGAAAACCAAACAATATATATACAAGCAGGTACGAGCAACTCGGGAGTGTACCCTAGCCCGCCCATTCAATGCAAGAACCCACTCATTTGTTATGAGTTTTTTTTTTTGGCAGGCCTAAATGGACAAATTGTCTCAGGGCCTAGGCGCGTTCAGCACGTTGCAAGCACCTTGCTCAGCCCTACTACTCGCTAATTAACAGGCATAATATATAGAGGTCGATTTCTCATTGTATTTGGCTTCTAGTAGAATATGCTTAGATTTCAGAAACTGAAAGAGTTAGCTAGCTACATTCTCATAAAAAGAAATAAATAATTAAAATAAAATAATATTGTATAAGTTTTACGGATTTATTGTAAATTTTAAAATTCAACATTTTACATTTTAGATTACACACAAAACTACACTGCATACGTTAGTGAATATCAACGTCAATGCAATACTCGATTTGGCATGCGATTCTACTAATATTTTTACCGTTTCCATTTGCACCTTTCCGTGTTTTACATTTCATGCAAAATCCCGCCACAGAATAATTTTGGATTTGGTGATATATTTTAGACAAGTATAATGCGTAAAATGTCATCACTTCAATAAGAATAACGCGCTAAAAATTAGCCTCCACCCTGCCCTACGGATGAAACAAGGTTTAATTAAATAAAAAAAAACTGTTATTGAGCTATGATTCAAGTGATTACACGTACCCACTTTGGAGATGCAGCGTGTAGAGAAGAAAAAATTTACCGTGGTGGTAATGAATTAGTTCCTGTTTGACGAAAGATTATGCACACTTATGGTCGCTCTGAGCCACCGAATATGCATCAATAATTCGCAAGTGAGCAGAAATATAGGTGATACAGCAGACAATGTCAGTATTTAGGCATGATAACAAACCAATTAATAACATTCACAGGAGGTGACACGCACAGAAGTATGGGATGCCAAGAGTCACTGATATGTATGGCATGATGCAGTTCTAAAAGAACATAGGTCGTAAAATCTG
This sequence comes from Neltuma alba, assembly GCF_004799145.2. Lineage (NCBI taxonomy): Eukaryota > Viridiplantae > Streptophyta > Magnoliopsida > Fabales > Fabaceae > Neltuma > Neltuma alba. Next base: position 74,943 of record NW_021637786.1, read on the forward strand.
GGTGGAACTATATGTGTATGTATATATATATATATAGAGTATTTATTAGAATGTTTTGGAATGGGCGGGCGGCTGCATATACGTATGACACAGCCAGGGGACGCCAGAATCCAGATACATTGGATCAGTGATCAACTGATCATAACAGTCACATATGTACAGTAACATGTTGCTGGGCGGTGTTCCACTTTTGGGATGACACGCCACACTAGGCCCCCCACTGCCGCCACTCACGACGGGCCACACGTCCCGGCAACGAATGGGCCAGGTGATTCACACGTGCAAAAGTATCACTGAAGATTCCTAGACAAATGAGTGAGGATGCCGTCAACCTCTCCACTGTTGCCTCAATTTTTGTCACCATCTTCAATTCCCTCGCAATTTGCAAGTCGCACCCACTACTTCATGGCCCAAATCTCAGTCTGATCACTGTGATTAACACTCCGCCCCATTATTGCAACATATCCGTCACGCCATAATATCAGATTAACACCCCCGTCTATAATGATATCGATTCTGACATTAACTACTCTACCTCTTATTATCATTGTCTTAAACATGAGAGAGAGAGAGAGCCGCTGTGAACTGTGTTGCCTCTTCGACTCTTCATGGAAGCACATTATGCAAATACAGCTATGACACTGTGTAGGGATTATACTGCAAACGACCAATAATAGAGGCGTATCTAGCTCAGCTACTTTAATCCCGTACTAGATTTGGGGGGTCATTGTGGAGTGCGCTTGTGAATGTGAAATGAAATCTCAATGTTGACTGAGAGCACATGACTGTCTCCGGCCTCTAGGGAGGGAGCTACGGGACTAGCCTCTGAGACAATGTAATTAGTGGGTGGGGCTTTAAAGCTCCGCGTGTCGTACTCTAATGTGAGGGGCATCACAAGCGGTCGCCTCCCGTCTCTTTCTGTGGTTTCCGCTCCCCAGACGGCACGAGACGTAGGTTTAGGACCATGCAAGTCCAATGGGGCTTCGCACTCGGGAAGGTTTATCTAAGGTATTTGCCTTCACTCCCATGCAACTTCTTATTGTAGTATTTGTTCATCTTATCGGAATCTGTGGATAGCCTCATTTAACACCCTCTCTGCCCTCAGATGTTTCTCCTCCATGGGAATAGTCAAAAATCGGTGATGCCCGGTTTTGAATGAGAAATTAAATGTCATTACAAGGACAAGGTTTTGATTTTTTCGCCTCCTTCTTTGTCGCGGTACAGCAGCTGGATTCGTCGACTTTAATAATTGAATAAAGGACACAGTATTGACTTTGCACTGATTTTTGTCTAATGGCATTATGGCAATGCAAGGATAGTGGGCAGTCCATTAAATGTCTCGCGTGTACATTACAGTGCTTTCAAGATAGTTATAAACCTTTACTCCAAGGTCAGAATTATCTGGAGCAGTTCGCAACTGCATATACGTATACATACATATATATATATATATCTTGGTATCTCAGAGCTTCAAGAAAAAGAAGAGAAAATATCAGGTCAGCCCGTCAAAGCTCTGATCCTCTTCGATCGGAACGGTAATCTTTGTACAGACCATATGTGGTCCACTGTACCCCTTTGGATCGTACCTCTAACACCTATACAGCGAGGGTCGTTGTGACTTCTGAGTTGGAATGATGGGAAAGCTCGATGGTGGGGGGTGGAAGTGGAACAGCGAGATATGATTAATACAGGTCATCATAAGCAGATTTATTGTACTGTGACTTTTTGGAATTATGACGAAGCAACAGGATCTTGCTATCTGAATATTCTTCCCGATTCCTTTATGAACAAATATAAGTAAGATTTTTCTGAGGTTATTTGTTTGGGATTTACTGATCTCAATCACACAGGAGCGCACAGGCAGTATCTCACCATTAATTTTATTGCCGTAATTATAATGATCGTTGTGAAAACGAAGGGTGTCTGTTTAAAAGCCAGATTGGCATCCTGTGAGAAAAGACGGGGAAGAAAATGGGGGCCAAGTGTGAATTGCAGAGCTGTAAATTAACGTATTCATCATATAGAAATATTGGAAGCATAGAAGCAGACGCGTCGGTGAGACAGTGTTATCATGTAATGATAAGGCGGTGATAATGACAGTGAAGGTTCAAATGGGTACCCCTCGTCCTCCTCCTCCTCCTCCTCCTCGTCTTGGAAGCTTATGAGGTGACGTGGCCACAAAGCTTTTTGTGTCATGTCATCATTGTTATTCGTGGAAGGAGCACGTTGGTTAACCTAAACTCGTGGTTTATAGACTTGTTCACATCCTTGGTCAATGCTTCTTGGGGTGTTTAGAACATCCCATAATCACTTTTTAGAAGCATTTTTTTATAAGTTGAGATGAACTCCTTCATATATTTATTTTATATACCGTAAAAACATTTCTGAAATTATAGTTTTGTTCTTATCTAAACACTGTTTTTGTCATTTTTTTCCGCATTGAATTGCTTATTATACTGTCTTCATTTTTCCTTTTCTTTTGTTTTTTATTTGATGGATCCGAGGGAGAAACAGCATGTATATTCGACTATTCATACGTGTAGGTATATTTGTATATAATAGTATTACTGGTCCAAATTCTCAGATGCTTCATTTTCGTTATTATTGCTGCACCTAACAGGTCAATAAGTCTGCAGAACTATGTATTTGTTTGGTTAAGATTACCATCCAGGTCAATATATATGGCTTATTGCTGCTCATGTCCCTAGCTATGAGAAGTTGGAAATTAAATAAAGCGCTGTTTTAAACTCCTAATAATAATACTTTTACATGGTTCCGAACCATACCGTCCATCAGAATACTGCACCTTCATCTGTTCTTTTTAATTTAGAAAATAGAGATACATGACAAATTATTAACCGATGAACCAAATCAACGGATTGGGATGGAACAATTACATGTGGTGCACTCACACACCTGGAATCCAGAACCACCATTCATTACATGTAAATATTCCTTTGTCGGAAGAAATAGTTCAGATAAGCACTTGTTCCCTCAACTTGATATAAGCATTCTCTTTTAGTAATTACAAAGGATAAAAGTGGATGGATATCATTATTTATATTTAAAAAAATGTATATTTATTTATTTTTTTTCCAAATTAAAGTGGCGTTTTATTGGACAGAACAAATTAACAGCCATGCAAATAAACGAGGGCATCTAGCAATGACATCCGAGGATAACTCTTTTAGCCAGTAAATAGTTGACACGACAACTTCATGTCTTTTCCTCGAAAGCAAACCACAGTGAGGGCTTTCGCTCTATATATATGCCCACCACCACCGCATTCCTCAGCAAGTGCTTTCTCCATCTCTCGTGAATTAGTCCATTTTATTTTCACTCACATATACTAAAAGATTTCTGATGGAAGCCAAAGTAGATTATACCCAGGATGGTACTGTCGACTTTCGTGGCAGGCCTGCAATTCCTTCTAAAACTGGAAAATGGAAGGCTTGCGCTTTCCTTGTTGGTAAGCACATATTACTTTCTTTTTTTTTTTTTTGTTTGGCCGTCTCAAATATGGTCCCTGTTTAAATCATTCTTCGTACCTACTTCAGAAATTTCACTACTGTTGAATCTTGTGGAGTCTTGTTTCATTACTTGGGCTCTGACTGAGAGAGGGGTGAGCAAGGAAAATGTGTTTTATCCAATCCCATGCGTGTTTAATACTATACATCTCCATGTTATTTTGTTTACTAGAGTCTGAATGCACGAGAGCTCGTTACGCATGAAGCAAAATAGTCCATTTTGTAGTCTCCATAGTGCTTGTGAAAATGTGTTCACGGTGATTTCTGTGGAATTTAATTAGCTTGATAAGTGATGATGGATTAGTGTCTTGTTGTGCCTTGCTCACATGGCATAATGTTACCGCAGGCTACGAAGCATTTGAAAGGATGGCCTTCTATGGCGTCGCCTCCAACTTGGTGAACTTCCTTACGACCCAACTTCATGAAGACACAGTTTCATCAGTTCGAAACGTGAATAACTGGTCAGGATCCGTTTGGATAACGCCAATTCTCGGTGCTTACATAGCTGATTCTTACTTGGGTCGCTTTTGGACTTTCACCGTGTCCTCTCTCATTTATGCATTGGTAAGCTAGTGAATCCCCAAATTCTAACCACTGACATACAGAAACCGAGATATCTAATCTGGAAATGCAAAATAACTCCTCTTCTCGTCCTCGAGTGTGTCCTTATTTTCCTCAGATTTGAGTAGGACAAAATGTCCCTTTTACCTTCTTATTTGTTTTTATTTTCATAATCCTATCATGTATATGTATGTCTGTTCAATCAGCAAAGCATAAAGCTCATGCACTAGTACCTCTACACAGGGTATGGTTCTGCTTACAATAGCTGTATCACTCAAGAGCTTGAAGCCAACATGCAACAATGGCATCTGCAACAAAGCTTCTGCCTCACAAATTGCATTCTTTTACACGGCTCTGTACACCGTAGCAATCGGAGCAGGCGGAACAAAGCCCAACATTTCAACCTTTGGTGCTGACCAGTTTGATGATTTCAATCCCAATGAGAAAGAGATTAAGGCCTCCTTCTTCAACTGGTGGATGTTTACCTCATTCTTGGGCGCTTTAATAGCAACTTTAGGCCTGGTCTACGTTCAAGAGAACTTGGGATGGGTATTTGGCTATGCTATCCCAACAGTTGGTCTCATCCTGTCCCTTGTTATTTTCTACGTAGGAACTCCCATATACCGCCACAAAGTCAGGACCACCAAAAGTCCCGCCAAGGACTTCTTTCGTGTCCCTATTGCTGCCTTCAGGAACAGAAAACTTCAGCTTCCTAATGACCCCTCTGAGCTTCATGAGCTGGAGCTGCAACATTACATCACTAGCGGAAAACGGCAAATCTTCCACACCCCAGTTTTAAGGTGAGTACAATGATTATTTTTAATTTTTTTGGGGCTTAATCTGTTTGCACTGCGCATTCTCGAGAAGTAGGCAAAATCTATGTCGTGATGTAAGTGGTAGGGGGCTGGTTTGGGACCATTTTAATATTAATTCAGCTTACCTGCTCATTCTACTAGTGGGGGCATACGGGAATAAATAATAATAATGAAGTTTGATCCACTACATAAGTATTAAATATTCCAAACCCCCCCCCCAAAAAAAAAAGGAAATCAGAACGGCATTCTCGTCATCGTTGTATATCTGACACATCAACTTGTTACATGAAATCAAGAAAATGATCCACTTCATAAAAGATTCCAAACTCCACCCTGTATTACTTGTCCTTCATGAGGTATAGATCTCCAAGGGAGTTATTTGCTACAGTGTCATCACTATCTGCATAAATGAAAACCCACTATCTGAAACAAAGGGTGGAGTTAGCTCTTTCTGAGTGGTAGGGGTACTTCTTTGGCACAATTCAACTCTTTCACAGTCTTCCAGCCAAGTTGGCTCTAGCACAGGAAATGTTAAATTTGTGTCCTTCTCCCACCCACCTCTGTTTCAAATAAACGAAACACCACAGTTTACCACGAATCTAAGATATTGCATGTAATCAAGCACGCTGTTCTCCATTGGTATTCTGGGGAACAGATGCGTTACATTATGAACCATTTGACTCCTAAGAATTACTCACTGAAACAATGACAATTTTTTGGCATCATTCTGCAAGATATATAATTCCTTGAGAGAAACAATGGGCTAAGTGATTGCAACTTGTACTCCAGGTTCTTGGACAAGGCTGCAATAAAGGGAAACGGCACAGGTTCCTCTACAACGCCAATGACGGTATCGCAAGTGGAGGGAGCCAAGCTTGTATTAGGCATGCTGCTGATATGGCTAGTAACACTGGTTCCTAGTACTATTTGGGCACAGATCAACACTCTATTTGTAAAACAAGGCACAACCTTGGACCGAAACCTTGGTCCCCACTTTCGGATCCCAGCAGCCTCTCTCGGTAGTTTTGTGACCCTCTCTATGCTCCTCTCTGTGCCAATGTATGACCGTTTTTTCGTGCCATTCATGCGCCAGAAAACTGGCAACCCCAGAGGAATCACCCTTCTTCAGAGGCTTGGAATTGGATTCTCAATCCAAATCGTGGCCATTGCAATTGCTTACGCAGTTGAAGTTAAGAGAATGCGCATGATAAGAGCACATCACGTACTAGGTCCTAAAGAAATAGTCCCTATGAGCATATTTTGGCTATTGCCTCAGTACGTTCTGATTGGAATAGCGGATGTGTTCAATGCCATTGGGTTGCTTGAGTTCTTCTATGATCAATCCCCCGACGACATGCAGAGTCTGGGGACAACGTTCTTCACAAGCGGGATTGGTGTGGGGAACTTCTTGAACAGCTTCCTGGTAACAATGGTTGACAAGATCACTGGAATGGGTGAGAGAAAGAGCTGGATAGGTGATAATTTAAATGATAGTCACTTGGATTACTATTACGGGTTCCTGTTGGTGACATCAAGCATGAACTTGGGGGCATTTCTTTGGGCATCAAATCGATTCATTTACAAGAGAGAGACCGCAACGGTGAAAGACGGTGAAATGGAGGGTAACCCTACATTGGACGCGTCTCTAGGATTACAAGTATAAAAACCTAAGAACGGCAGGCCAAGTTAATGCGCCATCTATAATGCCTTTGTAAAATATGTGTACGACCTTTTCTTTTAAACGATTGTTTTCCTTGTCTTGCTAATCATATATCAAGTGCCAACGTGATGCGGTAATATTTTCTTTGGGTGTGGCAAATGTCTTGTCACTTGTTAGTTAGGATATCTATATAAAAAATGTTAGTTATGTGTTTCCTGCGAGATTTTAGCTCTGACAGGTATTCCGAATTAGAAATGGACTCGTACATCACATAACCACATATGAATTTGTTTGTTTACTAATTTTTATGCACAAATTAAAGGTTTCGAAAATTAAAAAGAGAGGAAAGAAGAAAGGAAATTTGAAATGACGAATTCTTAATATTGTTTGAAGCGACAATCTGTGACCCGATTGCCTGCTGGCTCTTCCTTGCATGGTTTGTGAAGGATATTTGCACTCCATAAAGTCGCATACTATTCTCCATGGAAGGTCAGGTTTAGAGCTCAATAATTATACCAAAGAAAACGACCTGGCTTGGCTCTAAAACTGGCTAATGGAAAACTTTTATCTTCCTTATTAGGGGAAATTGTACTCTCTTTAATTTAATCAGAAGATTTCTTTTCGTGCATGCAACGTTATGAGCGCATTACGTGCCTTCCCAACAAATTTAATCAGTTCGTCGTGTTCTGCATCAAATAGGAACTCTGTTTAACAACATGGGGTATCGTTAGTAGTGGTTTTGATGGCAACTTTCAACATCCATTATGAAGAGGTCAATCAATTACAGATCATTGTATATTTTATGTGGTTGCGTCATCAGAACTTGCTAGCTTTATTCTCCGGAGAATGCCCTGGTGGGATCGCCGCAAGAGGCCAGCGTTCTTTCGGTGCCAGAGCAATTCGTCAGTGGAAAGATAAACCAGTATGCAGAAAAGCCTACGAAAAACAAGGGTCTCTGTAATAGAGGGGTTGGCTTTGAGGCTACGGCTGTACTTGATAGTGAATAACGATCCTTTTATCACATGAATAACAGAACAGTTTCGTTTGCGTAGGTTTCTGAACAAGGTTGCTATCAAAAGCAGCAGCTTGAGTACCTCAAGCTCAAAGTTGCCATGCCCTGTGACTGAAGTGGAAAAAACAGAACTTCTTCGGAATGGCTCTGATATGTCTTTCTATCTTTGGTGAAAACAAAAGAGACGTCTCAGCATGCAGAGTGACTCGAGTGGAAGGAACCAAGCTTATTCAAGGGATGTTTAAGATATGGCCGTTGATGCTAATTCCCAGCAAATTCTGAGCCACTGGATTGATTAGTTTTGCGAGGCAAGGCACTACCTGGAGAGAATCCGAGGTTCAAAATTCCACATTCCCGTAGCCTCAGTGGTGCTCACTATACTCATCTCAGTGCCCCGTTACGACCATTACTTCCTACCATACGTGCGTCGAACAGTTGTAACCATAGAGGAAACACATTGCTTCAGAGGCGGGGCACACAGGATTTGCCACTCAACTCATAGCTGTAGCAGTTGCTTGTGCTGCCTAAGTTCAACGAGTTACAGAGGGATGGCGCAAGAGCTGGATAGGCGCCAACTTGAAAGGATAGCTAGTTGGGCTTCCACTCTTGATAATTGCTCCTAATTTGGTGGCTTTTTTGTGAGCATCAACTTGATGGATTTGCAAGAGAGAGATATGGATGCGAATGAGCGTCCATTTAGCTGAGAGAGTCCATTTATACATAATTTGTCTTCATTCTCTTGATATAATTTAACTTCTTTTAGTAACGAGAATTGGGTTTAGCAGAAAGAGCTAGTCCCTCACAACGTAACGAACCAAGGTTCAAATTCTCACTGGGAGAGGTATCCACATTAGTAGTACCCGACAGTGTCTCGAATAAGATTATCTCCAATAAGAAGTACCTATGGTTTAGCAAGACAAAAAAATTTAACTTCTTTTAAGTCAATGTTTGAAAGAGCATTACTCAACACCCAATCGTCCCTTTAATTTTCTGGGACTCAACAACCCTTTTCATTTCTTTATCTTTATTATATTTGTTGTTAGTTTTTCCATGAATCAGACCTTCAATCGTTGCGTTTGCGTCTTGTGTAGTCAGCACTTAATTAATCTTATTTATTTCCTGATACACGAAGTGAATATTATACACTATATATATATATATATATATTAGCCACATGCATGCATGATAAAATTAAGGAAAAATGACATTAAAAAAGTTAAAAATTATAATATTTCAATTTAGACGTCAAAATTTCAGGAAAGAAAATGATATTTTGCAAATGTAATTAAAAGACAATAATGTCTTTGTATCAGATAGTTTATTAACAAGTTGTGAACCGGTAATAACAAGTATCATACAACAAATAACAAACAATGTACTAATAATAACAAATTATTTATTAATAAGTTGTAAACTGACAATAACAAGTATTGAACAACCCATGACAAGTTTAATAGGGTTTTTTTTAATAAAAATGATACAAGGGTATTTTAATTATTTGACTAGATTTGTAAACAACCAGATCATGCACCACTTTCTCTCTTGGGATTTTAACCTCTTAGGTTTTTGGACTAGAATATTGCAATTTTTAACCTTTTTTTTTTTAATGTCATTTTCTCTAAAATAAACTTTTGCTGAGTCGTATGGCTATGGAGGTCCCACAATTCTAAAAGAATGAGATGCGGAACTCTTTTGACTCATTTTACGTTGATTGAGAAAGTAGCAGCGCCTGTTTGAGATGAAGAGTCGAAATTTGCTGCTAAGAGGAGCCGATTATTTATCAGTGCGAACTTTTGGCAGTGTGATTTGGAAAAAGACAGCATATTCAGCTGACAGCATTAATGCTACTTTGAAACTCTACAGTGGTCATTTTTCATATTCAGCGAATTTTTATTGATTTAAAAAAATCCGTCAGCGAGACTTGATTAATTAAATCGTCATTAGGAGTGGACTTGAGATAGACTTGATCCATTGGAGCGGAAGAGAGACTTGAATCGAAGGCCACGTCTCTCTGCGGGAAAAAAAATAAATAAAGGGAGAGATATTCCAAAAACAAAGAGATTTAATTCGTCACACAGACCCCGCAGCATCCGAATTCAAATATCGCAAAGGCCACGGGGCTGATTAATTATTTCTCTTTTTTTATGCCCCTTCGCTTCGCTTTTTAAGCCACGTTTGCGTATATATAAGCAGTTTGGAGTCTCTTCTTTTTCCTTCTCATCCCCTTTCTTTTTTTTTATTATCCGTTAGATGAACATATTTCAACAGTTTAAATTTTAATTTTTTATGAACTATTTATAAAAAATTTTTAAAAACATTTAAGCACTTGTAAATCATTAGAATTAAATTTTAATATAATTACAATTTATTATTTATTTATTCTTATAATTTAATATTTTAATAATAGTTTTTAAAAAAATTTAAATTTGAACTATTAAAATATTAATCTAATGGTAAAAAAAAAAAAAGAAGATGGGAAGGAAAAAAGAGAGGTTCTGAACGGATATATAAGAGTGTATGTTTATAAATTTTGCGGGAGAAAGAATTAAACGAGCGGAGGATAGGAGGAGGATGTGGCCATACCTGAACCTCTTGCGGGAGATGTCGAAGTCAAACTGATGCGATTATTTGGTTGCAGATCCTTACGCTGCTATTAATTGATAATTGTTCGTAGCCAGCTTAGTAAGGATTGTGACAGTTCAAATCTTGTTGCTCATGTAATTTTTACTCGACAAGCATTATTTTTTTAAACACAAGTCACACACGAGCTTTTCATAATAAAAAATATTATTTATTTATATAATTATGTACTATTGGAATTCAAACATTGTTGGTCCTAATAAAACCCATTGGTTATTGTTGTTTTGTTGAAAAGAAAAATGTAACAGAAATAAATAAATAAATAAAACCCCGACCCGTCATCGATATATGTTGAATACTCAATAATCAAGATAAAAAGAAAATGAATTTTTTTGGACAATATTGAAGTATACCCGCCTGATGTGTGCTCGAGTTGACTCTACCAGCTCCAAGGAAAAATAAAAATGGAAGTTAGGCGCGCGGGCGGAGGAAGTCAGATAAAATCGTTAAGAACCGCAAATTAAATAATTGTAATTGGCGACGACGACGAACAGTGAGGGAATGTCTCTTTTAAGTGTCGTCCCAAAGCGGAACACACATGGAAAGTAATTACGGAAAGTGCGATTCCGTTAATATTTATCATCAACTGATATAAAGGAATGACGCAGGATAGCAAGGTTGTGGTCAGAGTTAAACAATGAAATCGACAAAAAATTTGGTTGGAGGTTCACGGCTGAAAGTGGCAAAGACTAATTCTACTGAATAATGATTAGTCATCTGGGTATTACGGGTGCAGGGTTATAGACAGTACTGCCTCTCATCCTCAGTATAAGAAACTTGTTTAATTCTTATATTGATCCTAAATATAAGATACTAATTCACTTTATCTCTCATGTTTATTTATTTATTTTTAATATAATCATTCTAATAATAGTAGTTCTAACCAATAAATACGATTGGCAATGATATTTTAAGAAAGATAATACCTATTTATTACAAACAACTGATTTAATTTATTTTTTTAATTTACTTAAATTAGTCAACTACCTATTCTATTTTGAAGCTGAGACAATACAACCGAATAAATCTAGCGGATCATGTTAATTCAGTAGAAAAAAACAAAAGATGAGAAGCTTCTCTTACTTGTGGTGGACGCAGTTCCCATGATTGTAAATAATTAGCTAGATGCGCAGGCAACTAGCAGCGAGAAGGCAATAACACATAGTAAAAGGAGGGCCTATGGATTGGCGCGTGGAAAAAATGTGGGGAATCTTGGTTTGTGTTCTTTTGGACCAACGCATTCAGACGGCAAAGTAAAACACGCGTAGCTCAATTTACCAAACAAGCAATACAGCTACTTTCGGAGATGAAGGTCCCATAGACGTATAACTAACATGGCCCTTTCACTCGTGGAATTTTCCTAAACCAAAAGCAGTCAAATATTGGCAACAGATTTATTATAAGATGGGGTGGCAGTGTGGGGCCCTGTCATCAGTGGGCAAAGAGTTTACGCAGCTCCCCACCTCGCATCCACATTGACAAATCGTGGCGGGCACAGTAAGAAGGACGCGGGTCGGCCCTGGGCATGTCGGACGGAACAAATGCAAAGAAAATTCTACTTGTACTGGAAGGCATCGCATCGCAATTAATAAGACGTGGAAAAAATGATCGCCTTCTTTAATTTATACGTACCTTCATGCATTATATTAAGGCGACCATAGTCTGCCTGTTAGGTGACCTGCCGCCCCACCGCAAGCCCGAGACATTTGAGTTGACGGTGACGAGCCTCCACCATCCCCTATAAATCTGCCACCCCACTCCCACACCTTAACCCCACAACACAACCATATCAACGTACTTCTCTGATTAGAGAGGCACTTGGCAATAATGGCTTCATCATGCATGAGCTTGCGGGTGTCTGTGCTGGTGCTGCTCCTGCTGGGCACTGCAAATGCACAGCTTTCCACCAACTTCTACTCGTCTTCTTGCCCTAAACTCCTTCCCACTGTCAAGTCCGCCGTCCAGTCTGCCGTTTCCAAGGAAGCCCGCATGGGTGCTTCTCTTCTTCGCCTCTTCTTCCACGATTGCTTCGTCAATGTACTCTTCCGTCCCTTCCTGTCTTATTTTCTAACCATGCATGCATGCCTCTTATTCTTAACAATAGTATCATTTCCACAAGCATTATTTACTCTGGCCAACTTGCCGGCAAAAAAAAGTTTCTTTTCTGATGACAGAATTTTATGACAACATGATTAACTAGATCTTGACAGTAATGGACCGGAAGATAGGGTGACTAGACAATATGTTTGAAATTTGAGTTGGGTGACCCAATAGCTAGGAGCCAATAATTTCCGAAATATATGCTGTCTCGATATATTTCCACCTGATGACTGTTCTGAGATCTTTGACTTGTGATTGGATGAAATGCAGGGATGTGACGGTTCCCTTCTTCTGGATGACACGTCAAGCTTCACCGGCGAGAAGAATGCCATCCCCAACAGGAACTCAGCTCGCGGATTCGAAGTCATCGACACCATCAAGTCGGCAGTGGAGCAGGTGTGCCCCGGAGTCGTATCCTGCGCCGACATCCTAGCCATCACCGCCAGAGACTCCGTCACCATCGTAATCACCGCCTAACTCGTCCCTTTCATTCCTTCATAAATATATTTAAATTTGGATAACTAAATTAATATATATTTGTGAAGCTTGGAGGCCCTACATGGAACGTGAAACTGGGAAGAAGAGACGCTAAAACCGCTAGCCTTTCTGCTGCAAACACTGGCATCCCTGCTCCCACTTCTAGCCTCGCCCAGCTCATCTCAAGGTTCTCCGCTCTCGGCCTTTCCAACAAAGACTTGGTCGCCTTGTCTGGTATACCTATATCTATCTATCTATCTATCTACCTCTCTTTTAGCTAGATTTATGGTTATAATGAGTGAAACTCATGCATCGAGATTGATCATCATTATATATACAGGAGCTCACACAATTGGACAGGCGAGGTGCACGAATTTCAGGGCCAGAATCTACAACGAGACCAACATAGACAGCAGCTTCGCTAAGACGAGGCAATCGAGCTGCCCGAGCACATCGGGTTCGGGAGACAACAACCTGGCTCCTCTGGATCTGCAGACTCCCACAGCCTTCGACAACAACTACTTCAAGAACCTGCTTCAGAACAAGGGCCTCCTCCACTCCGACCAGCAGCTCTTCAATGGCGGCTCCGCTGATTCCACCGTGCGAGGCTACAGCAGCAACCCCCGCTCTTTCGCTTCTGATTTTGCGGCCGCCATGATCAGGATGGGAGACATCAGTCCCCTCACCGGCTCCAACGGTGAGATCAGGAAGAATTGTAGGAAGATCAACTAATTTACTATGTTCCTGCTCCTCTTATCAATATGTTGTTATTTGCATTTTCTTAAAATTTTGTTTTGCTCTCTGCTCTTTTCTGTAATGCCTATTTTATGTGCCTTAACATATGTATAACAGCAGTGTTTTCCTCTTATAGTTTATATGGTTGGTGTCTCCACAGTATATATGGTGCTTTTCGTGTTATGTGTCGATTTATGATATATGTCCGGATTCAGCAAGTTTATCTATCAAATTAAAAGTTAGTTTGTCGTCTCTAGTTCACTGATGTTAAAAGTTAAAATCGGTTATTTATTAAAAATGCAAAGTTAAAGCTAATGAACCCCTAGCATCAACGTAGCGCTAGGATATCCATTACGATTCATGATATGCTCTTTACAACTCCATGGAAATGTAGGACGTATATATGTAGCCACCTCAGCATATATGGTCGGACACCGGTAGTGCCTAGGATTCAATTCGTCGCTAACAACTTTGTACATGACCAATGTTTTAATTTAAAAATGAATTACAAAATCACTGGGATTGACTCCTATGATTTTACACATGCTGAAAGAAGCTAATAACCCATGGCTCATGCTTCATAATTTATATTAATTGTGGGCTAAATCTCCTTAGGGCGTATTTCGACTAAATTACTTGCATATAGATCAACAAAGAGTGTTGGATAAAAGAAAAAGTTCATGAATTAAAGGTTTGTTTGGAATGGTGATTAGAAGTTTCAAAAGTAACTTGTCAACCGTGATTGACAGTATATAATTTAAGTACATTAGAGGAATATTATAACATTATCCATGTTTATGATAAGCAGCTTCAAATAACCACGAAAATAAGAAGCCGTGAGTCCCAAGTTGTTGGGCCAATGCAGTGCCCGGACTAAACAGAGGGAGTTGTGGGCCGAAGATTTTGAGGGTCTTGTTGAACGATTGGATGCCCAAATCCAATCGCCACTGCACTGAATTGAATATTGGAGCTTCAGCTCCGGATGAGAACATCTCATGGTCCAAAGATTCCACGAATGAAAAGAACAGGGACCCCGGAACTATGTAATTTTAGTATTTTTATAAAGTCTGAGTGATTTATTCTGAAAATAATGAGACATTAATTAAGAGACGGAAAAGGGGGTAGGGCGAGAGTTATAGCCTTAAGATCTTTTAAGCGTCGGATGCCCGCGAAACAATAGCCCAGCTATTGTTGGAACGGTGGTCCTCGTGTTTAAAGTTTCCATTGACAGTGGTTTGGTCCACTTCTTTCTGATTTAGTTCGGTTCATCTGAGCAACTATTACCTAATGGAATTAAGATATATGTCTTAATCCTAGTTGATGACTTGTTAATAATACAGCTTTTTTGTAATACTTATATCCGATACATGGATTGTAATCATTATCTTGGCTTCTTATGTCATGTGCTGATGAGTATACGCAAAGTGATGGGATAGATAGTACATATGGGTCTCCCAGACAAAATGTAGCCGTGAAGGGCTTATAGTCTGTCATTCATGTTATCAATTATGGTCTGCGTGTATCCATGGCCTTTTTAGCTAGATCTCAAGTGATCTGTGAATTATATACTTTTTCTTTTCTCACATAAAGAAACAATCTGAATTAATGTCATATCACAACTACTATGATTCCATTTCTCCGCCTGACATCCCAACCTCCACGCTGCCTGCATTCTCTCCTCACCCTTTCTCTGAGCAGATCAATCATCACGAATTATGTCACCTACTGTTCTTATAAAATCATCAACCTGAAATTCAATTACTGAAATTATCGTCACTTTCTTTTTTTTTTTGGGTTTGCCAACTGTCGTCCCTTTTAACTAACATCATATCATATCAATTAATTTCGAATTTACTTCTAATCTCATTCAAAATCTAAGGTCTCTTAGCACTCGTAGTAGCCATGATAAAATCAGATAAAAATAAAAAGGGCCGAGCCAGAACCAAATTAAGACGTGAAGACGTATAAAGGATAAGAGAGAGGGGTGATAAAAGCCATTACCTTTACCAACACTTATTGGTCCAAGTAGAAGGGACTTGAACATATTAAATAACATGTTTTGGGTTCGATTCTTAAAACGGTGTCTATAAAATAACACTGTTAAGAGAAATCCCAACTACGACGCCTGACAATATTTTAAGAGATTAGTTTCTTACCGTTTAGGTCGGAAGATATTTGGGTAATCCCAAAAAAAAAAAGCCATTAGCTTTTTCTTTTTCTTTGGGGGCCCGAGTACCTTTCAAAGGCCAAAAATAAAAGTAAAAAGAGAAAGGGAAAGAAAGGCATGAAATACGTCGTCGTTATAATATGTGTGTTTGAGGCTTCCCCGCCAAAAAGTGAGCCGTGACCACAACATTTCCAACGCTTTCCCTTAACCGCAAATCGCGCTCCAAATCAAGGGAGGGTCGGGAAACATGACGACCTCAGTCTCACCTGTGCTCGCTTACATGGCATCATCTCGTTCGTCGGGCTTAATGACCCCCAGTCACTTTCTCTGACTCCAGTTTTCAATAGCCAATCATGTTAAAGAGTGCATCCAAACTTAAATTCCTCAGCTGTACAGTATCATCATCGTCCACAGCAACACAAAAGCGTCCTCTGTCGTTTCCCTTTTCTGCTTTCCCGCTCTGCTTTCACCTTTCTCACCGAGTGGGCTATGGTGGTTGTGTTTGTGGACCCGCACACCTCACTCGTTCCTGCATCACCTCTTTTTCCGACTGAGTCGTGGCTCGGCCCCGAGACATCATCATCACATCTCCTCGGTATTGCATAAATTCCACAATGGTTCTTTCTCGGAAGTCCAAGCTCGATGAGCTTTTAACCACCTTTAACCGTGGATCCTCCTCTGAATTTTGCGCTTCCGTTTGCACTCCTCACAATGGCCGAGACCCACGAAGCAGCCACCGAAGGGGTTCCGGGAACGCCTGTCATCAGGGAATCGAGACCCGAAACAGGGACCCGGCCAGGTGAGAACCCAGGTCCGGGGATAAGAATGGTGAATTGCAGAGCTGTAATCGATACGTCACCACCGTTCGAGTCGGTCAAGGAGGCTGTGACCCATTTTGGAGGAAGCGGGCCTTGGTTGCCCCTTTACAAGCTTGGGGAGGCTTTTGTAAGTTCATCATTAACGTTATAAATTTTTCCTCTTGTTATCGTTAGATTCATTTATTTAATTTTTTCTCTGACGCAATCATTGCCGAACCACGATTTACTTGCTCCTATTGATCACGCAAAAATTATACTTCTGTTTATAACAGGATGAGATCAGATCGTGAAATACACAATGTTTGAGGCAATGTCGTGTACAAATTTAACCTGAACCCTTGTCTGTTGCATTTATATATATATATATATATATATATATATATAATTTCCGGATCATCCATGTCCATGCATAGCTGTAAAATAGGTAGTAATCTATTCTTTTTTTTCAAAAAAAATCAAAATCAAAATCTGTATTCTGGATTATTACGTGTAGAATGTGGATATGCAATTTAGCCCCTGCCAGGAATGTCTTCTCCAGCATGTTCTTGACTTGTATTCATGACTTATATATAAGGTGCTTGTTATAAATTTGATATAAATCTATGAGTATCTTTTGTAGTGGTAAATCCTGGTGATTTTAACTTGTTCATGGTACCCATGAATTGGACTTGTTCTTGCAATAGCTCTTCACACGTTCCATGTTAGCTCACTTTCTGATGCGAAAAAGGATTGTCATTAGCAGAACAGCATTGGAAATTTTGACATAAAGAAAGTTGAGGAACAAGCTGCGGAGTTGGAGAAGGATTTGATAGTGAAAGAGCTAGAAACACTTGATGTGCTCGAAGAACTGGGAGCTACAAAAAAGATTGTTGAGGATCTAAAGCAGCAGCTAAAAAAAGAGGCAATGAAATGCTTTGCACCTCCTGATGGTCATATCTGTGAACAGGCTGGAAATCCTATTGCAAAGGAGATGAATCAGGAAAACAGTGAAAATACTATAAACAGCGAAGGACAGGTATTGCAAAGTTCAGGTCCCTGCCCTATGTCATCGGCCGATCTGATATTAATGGATATAAAACAAGCTAAGGTGGATCTTGGTAAGGCAATGAGTGATCTCGGGGTGATACAAACTTCTGTGGAATCTTTGAATAAGAAGATGAAAAAGGAGAAATTTTTTCTCATGAGGACCCGTGAGAAGCTAGCATCCAATTTTGCAGCTGTCTCTGCTCAAGGGAGGGCTCAAGAACAACCAAAATTCAATCCACCGGCAACTTCTGTTGAAGCAAGTTGCACTTTCAACAATCCTGTGAATACTACGAATAGCTTCAATCCTGATGTCGAGCAGCAAAATAGGATGGTTGAAACAAAGAATTGTGACGTTTCCAAGTCCTTCCCTCCAAAGGAAGATAATGGATTAAGCATGAAGACTGCTGAGATGAGGTGGTTTGCAGCTAAAAAGATGGAAGAAGCCGCAAGGGCAGCAGAAGCCATTGCTCTTGCTGAAATTAAGGCTCTATCTAGCACTGAGAGGTCATCAAGAGTACCAATGCCAGAACCTCGGAGAGTGACGTTTGATTTAAGGGAGCAATCTTCTTTAAACCCCAAAGCTCAAGAACCTGAAGAGTCAACCTTGAGAAAGGTAATAGATTCCAAGTTGCACGTTGATGAAACAAACGTTTGTAAACTGACTATACTTAATTGGTTGGAGGAAGCTTCGGCAGAAGTTCTACATAGCAGACAGGTCTTGACAGAGGCTTTAAACAGAGTTGAAAACGCAAACAGCAAGCAGCATGCTGCTAAAGAGGCTCTGCGCAGATGGCTTCCTGATACTGAACCGAAGGGACAAGCAGTATACAATCCTAGTAAGAGCAAAAAGCTCAACCAGGGAGGAAATTATCGGCACTCTCCGCTTCCAGATGCAATGAGGTCAACAACAACGAACAATGACCCAAAGCCTGTTTTAAGGTCCACTGTTTCGCTGAGAGATGTTCTTAGAAGAAGGCCAGTTCCTGAAGAATATCCTGCTGAAAGGGAGATGGAGGATCATTCTGCGAGGCAGAAGGTAGCATTGAGTCAAATGCTTCGAGCATTGAGGGAAGATTTTACTCTTCGGACAGATGATAATACCGAGAAAGATCGGAGCGCTCAAAAGCATTTAGTAGGAAACAGGAAGAAGTTTGGATTCATCCAAATATCACTCCCCTTGACAAAGCCAAATAAGAAAAGGGCGTGAACTGATATTTTCACAAAGATGATAGCCACTATTCATGTATAAATATTGTGATTTCTTATTGGTTTTGTGGTTGCGTTTGCTTTCATTTTAGCGAGTACAGGAGTTCGAGTTGGTATTTGATTTTGGAAATGATTTTCTGATGGAGTGATTGGCTTAAATTATGGAACTGGCTTTGCCTATGTTAGTAGATTTTGTCATTCTTGTTGGCTGCACCGGAACAATGGGTTTTTCTTTTTTTCTTTTTTTTTTCCCTTCCTTTTCAAAAACAGAAAAAGGGTGTGAAGGGTTTGTCGAGGTATTACTATAAATTAGTATGAAATATACTACCCTCTCTTCTCTTTAATATAAGAATCAATTTGATTTTTATTTTAATCATAAATATAAGATCTCAAAATATTTTATCTCTCTTATTTATCTGTTTTTTTAAAGTAATTTTTGTAATAATAGTAGTTTTATCTAATACTTGATTAACGAGGATATTTTAGGAAAGACCATACATATTTATTACAAATAAATAATTTAACTTATTTTTTTTAATTTACTCAAATTAGACACATAGCTCTTATGTTTAGGACCGGATGTAATAAAATAAATTGATAATTGTATTATTTGTACTGTTTTTGTTTAAATGTTAAACTTTCTTCTACGATACGCATCGTGCAACGTTATTTATTTATTTTTGTTGTTGCATGCTTTATCAAGAGTTTAAATGTTTATAAGCAAGGACAATTTTTTAGAAACTTTTTAAGTTAGGCTCAAATATACATTTAATATTTTTATTTTGTATAAGATTTTAATTTGGTTCTTTAACTTTAAAAAATAACAATTATGATTGTTTTGATAATTAAACTTAATATATTAGTATTTGAGAATGTTTTATTAGCATTTAAGGTCTCAATGCATCTTTTGGCAAAAAAAAAAAAAAAGATCTCAATACATCATTTTTTGTTAATAATTTTAGAGTTAAGAGATTAAATGTATATATTTTTTAAATTAAAAAACTCAAGTAAAACTTTATATAAAATTAAAAAACTAAATATATACTTTATCTTTTTAAGTTGCTGCCTCCTCAAAAATCCAGTCCAGTAAGATTGCATATCTTTTTAAGTTTATACATTTAAGGCCGAGATGTCAATTGGATAGGCTGATGGCGGATTTGACCAAATTTTATAGATTTTATGGCGGAAAAAAAATTCATTTTGATGGTTTTAATTCTTATTCATAAGACATTGTATTTTCAAATAGCAACTTTTATTCTAACCTTTAGCAGAGTAAAAAGAATTTAAAATAAAATAATTATAAGAATGTGATATATTCTTCTTAAAATATTTTTTAACAATATTAAATTATATATAAAACTTAGTTTAATAAAAGATAAAAAATATGAAAAATAAAATCAACCAATACATGATAGATGAATAAATGACATCCCCCAACTAACGGAGTAATTTATATTGCAGATGGACTGGGCTATTGCTGACATGGCTATGGGTGGTGGGCCTTGATATGATTCGCCTTATTCGCTTTCATCCCAATCCCACTGGGCCACCCGTAAATCTCCGGGATCAGCCTGGTGGGAAATGCCGTAAGCATCAGTACTGGCTGGCTCCGGTTCCATTCTACCGTCCACGTCTGTTCCTTCCTCATCTTTCCCTGTTTCCCCTTCCTCCCAATCGATACTCCAACTTTCTTGCTTCATTGCTGGTAATGTTACGTCTGATGATTATATTGCTTCCCTGGTTGGCCCAACATGTCTGACTATTTCCTCTCGCTTGACATGGTGGTTGGTGGACGGAAGGAGGCGATTGGGACCAAATATAGCAGTGCAGGGGATCGTTGATCCTATCCTACTCTTTGCTTCTAAACTGTGAGGAAAGCGGGTGGAGGTTAACTGACATCTCTTCAATCTTGGTCATGGCCATGGCACCGTCAATGGCTAATATTAACATCTGAGGGCTTTTTAGTCAAGGATTAATTTTAATATCTGAGGGCTTTTTAGTCAAATCAAAATGATGGTTTCATTTCATCTTATAATTTGACATCCGTTGCGACCAACGCATACGGTGAAGAAGCAAAGATGAGCACCGTCAGTAATATTGGCTTTCCTTCGCTATTCCGAGCATCTCTTGACATTGATGGGCTTTCAAAGCGGCGGAGGAAGAACGGCTCCTGGATTTGTATGCCCCAGAATAGCTCAATCAGGTTGAATCGTCAAATATTTTGCAAACTATCAGACAGAGGGATTGAGGAGAACCCCACAGGCCGGAGGGCCTCTAATTCCAACAACAGGATGGAGGAGTACAATATAGCTATGAAGAAAATGATGAGGAACCCTTATGAGTATCACCACGACCTGGGTCAGTTTCGTCTCTATTCGTTTTGCTCTCCATCTATTACTGTTTAGCTTTCCATTCCAATTCTCGGTTCTATATACTGTTTTCCCTCTTTTGAGATGCATTTCTGAGAAATGCGATCTCTGCTATAATTTATTGTGGCCGACATCGCTGCTGTAATTTACTGTTCCATTGCTATTAGGACGGTGTCAAGGGAATTACCATGAAACATTTCCTTCGTTGTGTTGGATTTGGAGTGGATAAGGACTCACATGATGCTGTAAGTTAAACCAATAAAACCGGGGCTTAATATCTTTATGGAGTCTTTATGGAGGGATCCCCACCCGATACTTCTCCCTCTCCCGCTCCGTAAAATCAGTCTATGCCCTGGGATTAGCCCGTAAGATTCAATTTGCCTCTGTAACGCATAGTTTTCTTTTAACTGAAAGGAAAAGGAAAAAAGAAATCCAACTCCGGTCAATTGCGGTCAATTGCTTCCTACAATACAAGTAAGAGGATGTGCCACGTTTGACTAACGGAATAATTGATTCCTGATTTCAGGTATGAATTACACACTTATAACTGATAGCTTAATTGTGGGCTCCCAGCCACAAAAAGCTGAAGATATAGATCACCTCAAAAAGGAAGAGGATGTAGCATACATTCTAAACTTGCAGCAGGATAAGGATGTGGAGTATTGGGGAACAGACTTGCGATCTGTAATAAGAAGATGCCGCGAACTCGGTATTCGTCACATGAGGAGGCCTGTAAGCAAGCCCCTTTTCGGCAAATTTATTGATTAGGCAATAATGATTTTAATTTCCACGGCTAGTTTTCCCTGTTCGTCTCCAGGAATGACAGATCTGATGGAAATGGTAGTATATACTGTGTCAGAAAAATTTTCGTCGGTGTGGAAGTATTCATATTCATCCGCTGCTTTTTCTACTGATCGAATGATCACTCACGTTAAAATTTTCTTTGCCCTTGTATCTACATCACAGGCAATAGACTTCGATCCAAACTCCTTGAGAAATGAGCTGCCAAAAGCAGTTTCATCACTGGAATGGGCTGTTTCCGAGGGAAAGGGAAGAGTGTACGTGCATTGCACGGCTGGACTTGGAAGAGCTCCGGCAGTGGCAATTGCTTACTTGTTCTGGTTCTGTGACATGAATGTGAGTCCTAAATACTTGGCATTGTCCTCAAATCCTTTTCCAAACCACATGTGGAAACATCTTGGGGCTTTGTAATTACTTCTGCCCAAGATGAAATTGCTTTTTGAGTGTGGAGGAAGGTCCGATATTTAATTAACGAGGAAGTTTTTTCATCTGGTAAATGGGAATGAATGTGGCTTTTTTCTGTATGGACAGCTAAATGCAGCATATGATATGTTGACAGCAAAGAGACCTTGTGGACCCAATATAAGAGCCATACGCGGGGCCACCTATGACTTGGCGAAGAATGATCCGTGGAAAGAACCGTTTGAGAGTCTTCCAGAATATGCATTTGAGGATGTAGCTGACTGGGAGAGGGATTTGATTCAAAATCGAGTCCGCTCTCTTCGTGGAACTTGACAACACAGCAGCCATCCTGTGCTCTGGAGAAGATAGTCACTATATTGCTTGATTGCTTCCCACCTTGCGCATAGGCCGGCCGCCTGTGAAGTTTTCTATTCCTAGGATTTGGATTCGGTGAGGCACGTTTTGTCAGAGGTGGTAAGATTACATATATAGAGTTTTGATTACAAATGAAAATTTGATGATTACATGATGTGATAGTGTTGAAAATGACCACACAACAGCTATGTATTTTCCTAGTAAGCATTGTGAATGTTTCACGAAATCAAGAAACCAGCGATGGAAAATGATCGTGTAATGCAAATGAATGGGTGGAAATCAAGTATTCGAATTCCCACGTTTAGTGTTTCCTCACATAAAATTGTATATCGTACCTAGGAAAAAAAATTCAAAAAGCATATACATTTTCAAATACATTTTAACTAATACAATGAATTAGTATTACCTTGATATTCTCTTTCTTTATTGAATATTAAGAAATGGACGGAGGCTAAAACAAAAAAGGAATCAATATCTTGTTAAAATTTAAAAAATTCCAATATCATGGAAACTTGCTTTATACTCTTCTGGTCTTTATATGGATATATAATTTTATTTTTTATTTTTTATTGTATTGATTTTATTTACATTATGTATAATATATATTAAATAGGAATGAAATTAAAAAAGTATTAAATTTTAAATAAAAATTAATTCATGTTAAAAATAATTTATAAATAAAATATAAATCACAGACCATTTGACTTGAAAATGATGTCCTTTGCAGTCGGCAGCAGATGAGGGCAACGCAGAGACGGGATTTGAATAATAAAAAGGATCACTACAGCATGATATACGTAAATCCAATGTTCTGAGGGCTTCGCCAATTGAACCGCCCTCCTACTTCGCAAAAAGTTTCAGAATTAAATTAATCAATAATTTATTACTATAATGGGTTCCTTGGTCAACTTCGTCAGATTTTGGCTTTGCGCCTGTGCCCCCTCTATTACCCAAAAATCAATATACCCCATATTTTTATCATAAGATAATCATATTTGCAACCAATAAATCCAAATTGCATCTAAATATAAGATGAAATATACTTGATCTTTAAAACAGTTTTCATTCTTTATATAGAACCAAATTATAGTTGGCAAAAAAATAGAGAATCAAATTATAGTTAGGGAAAATTGGGATAAATTCCCCATTGAAAATTTAATTGGCAAATAGGATTTAAAGATTTTATGCAACTTAACTTCTTTTTGTACAACTTATCTTCCCCTATGTGCAATATATCTTTCTTTGTGTACAATGATCTTTCTCTGTGTGATGTGCAACTCAATTTCTCTTTTATGCAAATAAAATTCTTTTATGTGCAAGTCATCTTTTCCATATGTAAATTAATTCTTTATATCCAAATAATATTTTATACAAACTATCTTCTCTTTGTGCAACTTATCATCCTTTGTATGTAACTAATCTTTCCTTATACAATCAATCATCCTATGTCTTATTTGCCAATTAAATTTTTAATGAGGGATTTATCTCTAATTTCTCTTATAGTTATATATTTTGACTGGAATGTTTTATTTATTTTAAAAATGTATTATATCTTCATTTTTAAAACTTCAAAACAACGCAGGACTCTTTACATGACGCAGAAAATATTTACATTTTCAAATAATTAGAAACGAAGAAGTTCAAATAATATGATTTCTAATAATTCAAATTCTCATATTCAACAAAAAGTCAAAACAATGTCACGCTAACAAGTAACAATTGTTAAATAAAAGAATGATGGAAAAAATATTAAATAAAAGCAGAGCGCATAAAAAATTGTAAGCTAAAAAGTCAATAAACCAAACAAAAATAAAGCATGGGTCAGATTGGCAGCCACGGGGAAAATTACGCAAGGCAAAATCAAGATGTGAAAAACTGGACCGTGAGAAATATTAGCTCACATAAACTATATAATCAGTTATTAGTTAACGTCTTTAAAACATTTTAATATTTTTAAATATATTTTCACTAAATACAGCTGACTTTATTAATGAAGAGTGAATCAAATTCGAAGGGTAAAGTAATTTTAATTTTTCAAAGGCATATTTGAAATAAAAATATTCATTAATATTTCGTAAAATATATTATAAACTTATTTATAAGTAGTAATAAACCACGGAGCACAATAAGAATATAATTTAGGAAAATTGCACTCTTCATTTAATACTACCTCTTGTCCTTAATATAAGACCTTATTTAAATTTTATTTTGATTCTAAATATAAGACCCAAATCCATTTTATCTCTCATATTTACTCAATTTTTTCGAAGATAGTCCTTCTAATAATTTTAGTTTTAGCCAACACACTAGATTAGTAAAGATATATTAGAAAAGATAACACTTATTAATTATAAATAATTAATTTAATTTTTTTAATCTCTTCAAATTAGTCAACTAATTTTTATGGTATTATTTTTTTAAAAACATTTGACTTTAGACGTCAGTTAAAAGAAGAGAGGGAGTAGGAAAACAGAGAAGAAATTTTTCAGGACGGGAAATGTAAGGGAGCTTGCCATATTTGCCACACAGGGCGGCCCCACAAGTCAGATTCAGATTCACTGTTCAATATTATGCGCGCTCTCTCCTACTCTCCATCCTTCGCCTCGTCCTTCCCCTCAGCAATTAATCCCTTTGTTCTCTCACACTCACCCTTTGTTTTCAGGTTTCAACCTCAAAACCATATCACATACATTTGGATTTGGAGAAGCCTCATCAAGTAAAGGGGTATCTTTTCTTCCATTCCCCATTTTCGTTCCTTCCACCTAACGCCTTTCTTTATTCTGTTGGGTTATTCAAAATGATCTTCCCATGTCATTCATTTGATGTCCAGTGTAATGCGCATTCTTTCAAAAGTGGTATGCTGGCCATCTCTGTCAGTAAATGCAAATCATAATCTTCGTATGATAGGAGGAGATTTTTGTGTTGTCATGTACTGTTGAAATGAATGATCAGCTGTTTGGTTTCATAATCTTTCCTCTGTTTCGTTGATATTCGTCTCGTAATGTTAATGCGTTACGTTATGCTTTGCAGGGCAGCCATTTTCAAGATTGTTGCCTGGCATGGATCTCAAAATGGCTGGATGTTGGTGATTAGTTTGAAGCGAACATTGTTCAGGTTAATTACTCTGTCTTCTCTTTATCGTGTTTCTCCTCAATCGCCTTTCCGATTTGTATTGATCTTCACTATTAATCAGCTTCGAAACTAATTGCAACACCCATCCACAAACCTGCCCAGAACTAGGATCGAGGCAGCACGAATAGACGCTTCCTTCCTAGTGCTCGTTTTTCTTTGACTTACGTTGCGTCTGCATTTTCATTTCACTGGTCCCATTGCGGTTAGCATAGTGGGCATCGCCCAACACCGTGCTTTATCAATCCTTTTATATCCACTGATCCTTAGTTCTCTGTAATCATTGGATTTTAGCGCTTTGCTTACCATTCGCTGGAAATCACGCAGAGCCCCCTTCAGTTGTTTACTCCTCAATTTCTCCCTTTTGTAAGTTTTTGCTGCCTTCTTTTGGCTGTTAGTTGTTCTGTTTTCAAGTTTTGCTAATCATGATGCTATTGGTCCTTCAAAGTTGTTTGCTTGAATTTCTTCTTGTGATTTTTCTTTTGACATTTTGACCTTATATATTTTTTGTGGGCCTTCTCCCTTTTGTTTTCAGTTATTTGTGCAAAGACAAAGATGGGTGAGGGAGAACGATTTCAGCTGGGAACTGTCGGAGCGTTGACTCTGTCTGTGGTATCATCAGTGTCAATTGTAATTTGCAATAAGGCACTAATGAGCTCATTACATTTCAATTTCGGTACGCTCACAAAGTCTCTGCTTCTTGCGAATCTACTCAGCTGTCTATTTGTATGTTTTCTGTCTGTTTTATATTTTATTTCTTTATGACTACTGAATAAGGGTATATGGCTTATTATTTCGTATACACGGCGGAGCTGTGGATTTATCATGAAAGTATTATAATCGAAGATTTGAAATCTCCATTCTGTTCTCCTTTCTTTCTTTTTTCTGTGTCGCTGTGCCATTCAATATACTCCCTCTCAGTACACCTTTGACTGACACAGGATTTGTCAGAATTTGATGATTTGTCATTTGGTTTTGGGTTTAAATTTTACCTTACTATATATTTTTCTTGGGCACGTGAAGCAGACTGTGAGTATCCTCCTTTTTGCGAAATGCACAATTTCTCCTGGAAAGGTAGAGTAAAATTCATTTTACAGACTTGTTCAAGGATGCTGTCTACCTGCCCTTGCTAAATAGATTTTTGCAAGTGGGCTGTGAATGACGTATGCTATTGATTCAATCACTATGGGGAAATTTCCAAGTAGTAATGTAGATTATCAGACATTTCTGACATGATTCTCTCTATTTTCTTTTGGGTCAATTAGTATTCCATTGGTGGAGTGCTAAGGATATGTTGTGATTCTATATTTGTGCTAGTCACCAGCACATTTGAATTTAAGTGTAGAGTCTGAGTTCAAAACCTTTGATAACTGTTCTGTGGTGCTCATGCAGCAACAACTTTGACAAGCTGGCATCTTCTTGTGACATTTTGTTCTCTTCATGTGGCACTGAAAATGAGATTCTTTGAGCACAAACCTTTTGAGCAGAAAGCTGTCATGGGATTTGGGATTCTCAATGGGATTTCAATTGGACTTTTAAACTTGAGCCTGGGATTCAATTCTGTGGGATTCTATCAGGTATAGTTATTTATTTTAGTTTTGTTTCTCTATGGTGAAATTCCAATCCTTGATGTATAAAACAGTTTTTTCAAGGTGTTTTGAACTCAATTATATTTTCATTCAGATGACCAAGCTGGCTATAATTCCATGCACAGTTCTGTTGGAGACCCTTTTTCTGGGGAAGAAATTCAGGTCTCATCTAGCCTCCTATGATTAATATGGCACTTATGACCTATAACTGTATACACAAACACACACAGAAATTGTAATAGCGCCGTATGTAATGTCGTAATGCACGGGACCTTTTTTTGGGAACAATACGAGGAGTTCAATTTTTGACAGTATACATTCT
This sequence comes from Neltuma alba, assembly GCF_004799145.2. Taxonomy (NCBI): domain Eukaryota; kingdom Viridiplantae; phylum Streptophyta; class Magnoliopsida; order Fabales; family Fabaceae; genus Neltuma; species Neltuma alba. The sequence continues at coordinate 102,674 of NW_021637786.1, forward strand.
TAAAAGCTACAGTAAAAACAGTTAAACAAATATACCATACGCAAGCCTTTTTGCTTTTGTTTTTATTGCTTCTTTGCTAGCTTCTTCTGATTGCTTCTAATCAATCAAATCTATTTAGAGTGGCATCTTACAAACCTCAATAGATCTCTCTAACGCCTTGTTTCTACCTGATCTATTATTACCTCAGTCTAGTACTATGTCTCCTTTTGTTGGGGCGATTTACGTTAAATTTTAATAGTACGTGCATAACTTTAAAATGTATTAATTCTTCTTTTTGGCTGTCATTTCAGTAAAAGAGTTCAATTTTCCCTTTGTGTCCTCCTTCTTGGTGTTGGGATTGCAACAGTCACCGATTTGGAGCTCAATGCTCTGGGCTCTTTCTTGTCTCTTCTAGCAGTGATTGCAACATGCGTTGCTCAGATTGTATCCTTTACGACATTTTCAATTTTATTAGCGCCTCAGATTTTGGCAATGCAGAGATATTATGTCATTGACCCAATCAATTGATCAAGCCGAGGGGTAAATTCTTGAATATGTTCCATTGGAGCATATGCATGAACTCTAGACATGGCAAAAGTGTTCAAAATACTTAAAAAGCTGTTAATTACAAAGTGAAACTAAAACCATAGAATGTTTGCCTTCGTATATGAGAGGATAAACTGAGACATGAGCTGATAGAAGAAATAATGCTCTTGCCATACGTTTTTTCTGAGTTCAAATCTTTACCAGCTGGATCTCCATTTTGGTCTGAAATGAGCCTCTATCTCTGTGTGCCTTGTCTGCAATTATTAAATTCATATGAACTGCAGGGGAAACTCTGAGAAAGATGGTTCTCTATAATTTCCTTCTGGATAGCAGATCCACCGTTTTATCGCTTTGTTAATATCTTAACGAGCCCTTTTCAGATGACCAATACCATCCAGAAGAAGTTTAAGGTCACCTCCACCCAGCTTCTATATCAATCATGTCCTTATCAATCAGCAACCTTGTTAATCTCTGGTCCATATCTGGATAAACTGTTGACCAATCAAAGTGTATTTGCCTTCAAGTATACAACCGAAGTGACGGTGAGTTGCTAAAGAAATTCATGAGACTACGGTGGCCCGAAAATCCTTTTTCTTTTCTGGGTAATATTGTATATTTGATCTCCACTTCATGTATTGCAGGCTTTTATTATTCTTTCCTGCCTCATCTCAATCTCTGTGAATTTTAGCACATTTCTTGTGATTGGGAAGACATCTCCAGTGACCTATCAGGTTCTTGGACACCTAAAGACTTGCCTTGTGCTGGCATTTGGTTATATCCTACTCCGCAATCCATTCAGCTGGAGGAACATCCTTGGGATTTTGATAGCCCTTGTTGGCATGATTTTGTATTCTTACTATTGCACTGTTGAGAATCAGCAAAAAACTGCTGAAGCTGCAGGCCAGGCATCAGGCCAGGTTTGTTACTTTGTTGTGTCACCATCATTTCGGATAACAAGAACTGCCTTTATGATTTCGTGTTATTATCTCATAACCTTTCCAGGCAAGAGACAGCGAAACCGATTCTCTCGTTGGCATGGAAAGTGGAAATGCGGTATTCAACAAGAGGCAGCTCTATGGAAGCAAAGACAAAGACTAGCACGCCTCGGCCTTTTCCTAAATCACTCTCATGTCTCAACAACACTAGATAGACCTTAAACTAGAAACAAAACTTGCATGTTACCTTTGGCATTTTCGCTTTATGAGATATGGCACCAATATCATTTTTCAATAATAACATCCCATTCTTACATTTTTTTTTTTTGGCAAATAAGTGAATAGTTGCTCAATTATATCACATACCAGGTGGAGCCATCCTTGTGAGGAAAAATTCTCTGCCTTCTCTCCAATTCATTTACTTCACCCTTTCCTTTTCTTTCGATTTCCTTCACCACATTTTATGTTCTTCGGTCATCATTCTCTAGTAGTCTGCGGTATCTAATTCTTTAATCTTCCCCTTCTTTTCGTTTGGCGGCATCTTTACGTTTTCGCCTCAAAGTTTTTAATTTTTAAGACATGACAACTGCATTATTTTACAACCATCATGGGCAAACACTTTTTTGCAAATTAGTAAATAGTTTTCCAATCGTATCATATATTTTTATATTTATCATATATTGGGATGAATTCTCCTACAGAGAGAAAATTTTCTTCTCGCTTTCCAAGAGAAAGTTAATTAATTTCTTTCCTTTCCTTCTTTCATCATATTTTTGCATTCTTACCTTAACATTCTCTTGTATTATGTAAAATCTGGCTCATTAACCTTGCTTTTCTTTTCATTTGGTGGCGCTTTTACAGTTTCGTTTTGAAGTTTTTGACTAATAAAATGTGAAAAGTATTATTTTATAATGGCAATATTACGAGTGTGCAGTTTCTGCAGATAAGGAAATAGCTCCTCATCAAATCATATATCATTATATTTATCGTGTTTAATAAAAAAATATAAATTCGTAAAAATTTCTACGACACATCCTCCTTGTAATATAAAACACCAGCATGAGTATTTTTGAAAAATTAGATAATCTATAAAATATGATTTGTTAATCAAAATTTTTTAAATTTTACTTTATCTATTTCTTTAGTAGCGGCTCAGGCAGAAAAAAAACTCGCATTTTCATCTGCTTCACTTGCGATAGCTCCGCTAGTTAGCCATAAATCCATAATATACTGCCAAATCATTAACGTCATTGCCTCTATTTTCTTTAATCCACAGTCAATTCACAGCTTCTCATGATTAGTTTGACAAATACAGACATGGTTTTGACTGGCGAGAGATCATTACGAAGTGGGACTTCATCCACCCTTGCTGGTGGAATCTGACCGCTGTCTCGGACATGTGCCCCTTGATTTTGGCGCGTCAGCTTCGGATCTCATCTGAATGGTTGAGATTTAATTTATTTTTATTTTTAAATAATTATTTTAATACACATAGAATTAAAATAAAATCAGTATCTTAACTCTTCTTTACAAAAATTATGTTTTGTTTTTTTTTTTATCAATTTTTACTTTTCTTATTTATTTGGGTTAAGTATCTAGAATTTTAAATTATTTTTCAGCAACACTCAATTAATTAATTTTAATGTATCTAACATTATAAAGTATTTTTCAATAATACAGTATCATAAATTAATTAATATTTGGTATACAGAGTACATCGAAATATTTTTTTAATAGCATACAATATCCTAAATCTATTTTTATCCACATCTTAAATTTAGGGTATTACTTGTTATTGAGCAGATGCACCAAAAATCAAATTAGATATTAGATTTTACTAAAAAACTATTTTAAAATGTTGAATGTACAAAAAATTAATTAATTAATGATATTAGATATTATCAAAAATATATCATGGTAATGAATAAAAAAATAATTAATTTAAAATATTAGGCGTTACTCGTATAATTTTAACCAAACAAAGAGGAAGAAAAAAAATGAAATAAACGTAAAACGCAGCGTTTTGGGGATCAGCATTCCTGAGCAGGGGATGCGGACCATAACCGATCTTCGATATTTATTTTGACCTTTTTATCTCTCCTGTTCCTGTCTTTATCTCGTTCCTCTCTGTAAGTGCCTCTGCTCGTTTGAAGTTCAATTGCTGATCTTCTCGCTTCGGAAACGAAGGCAGAGACTTCCTTCTCTTCCCACACTCTCAAGCCTGGAATTTGGAACAAGTCCAAATCGAATTTCTGTAATCCGATAGTCTTTAGATTTGGTTTATATGGGCATTCCACCGAACTTTGGTTGGTATTAACTTCTTCGTTTAGCTTTGCGATTCCTGATAGCCCTGCTACCACGACTTTCATGAACGAAAACCATCGAGATTATATATCCTTTTAATACCCATTGATCCCTCTCTCTCTATCATCACTGGATCTAAGATTCTAAGGGCGTTTCTCGCAATTCGCTGGATTCCACGCCTCTCCCGGCGCCCCTTTTTAGTTTCGCCCCTCAATCTCTACCTTTTGTGAGTTTTCCTAGTTCCTTTCTGGGTCTAGTAGTTGTTCTGTTTTCTGGGTTTGGCTAATCCTGCTCCTGTTTACTCTATAACGTTGTTTGCTTGAATGTCTTGCACCTCTTATTTGTCTTGTTCTTTGACTTTTTTGACGTTTTGAATGTAGCAGTTTTTGAGCTTTCGTACTGCTATAAAGCAGTTGGAGCAAAGACAAAGATGGGTGAGGGAGAACGATTTCAGCTGGGAACTATCGGGGCGTTGACACTATCCGTGGTGTCATCAGTGTCGATTGTAATTTGTAATAAGGCGTTAATGAGCTCACTGCATTTCATTTTTGGTATGCTCACAAAACTCTCTAGTAGTTGCAAAATAAACATCCTTGTCTACTTTGAGGTAGTCCGTCAGTTTTCGGATCATCTATGATGGCGACAGCCTTATTTGCTCTATGTCTATGTGCTATAAAGTTTGATAAAGCCTTTTGATGACAAGAATAGGGGACTAATTTTCTGTTGTTGTTATGTCCGTTTGAACCATAACGAGGGTTTGGAACAACTCTACCTTTTACATATTCTATTTTATATCCCCTCCCACAATTTTGCTGGAAATCAAAAGTACCCATATTCGCCTCCAGCTCGGCTTCGGACAATCTTATACTAATGGCATGGGAAATTAATCCAACCACCAACCCGGCAGCACTACAATAATTGCTGTAGGTTGGATTTGTCGGTTTTGACCAATAGTTTTCTTGCGTTTGTTTCTGTAATTTATTTACTGGACTTCATTCATGGGAAGGTGAGGCACTCGTTTTGGCATCTCTCTTATTGTATTTTAAATAATGGCCCTTTGGAAGTGTAAGTAGATATTTTTTTCCCTATCAAGTCAAGGTTTAAGGCTACCTGCCATGCTGATACTAAATAGATCATCATGTGAATCAGAACCTTGCTGTCATAGTTCTCTAATTTCATATATTTTCAATCCAGTAATAAAGGCGAGCTTATCACCTAACCTGCCGGGGATCTGCTAAAGGCTTTGCTCATTTCCCTTCTATGTTAAATTTGAGCTTGCCCTTTTAATGTTATTTATGTGCATTGTCCACATGCAGCCACAACTTTGACAAGCTGGCATCTGCTTGTCACATTTTGTTCTCTTCACGTGGCACTAAAAATGAGATTCTTTGAGCACAAACCTTTTGAGCAGAAAGCTGTGGTGGGATTTGGGATTCTTAATGGAATCTCAATTGGACTTTTAAATTTGAGCCTGGGGTTCAATTCTGTTGGTTTTTACCAGGTAAAATTTGCTCTCACTCTCTCTCACACACACACACACACACAAAATTTATGTCTTAATGTTTAATCTGTTCTTTAAGATATTCTAAATAGCTCAACTATAATTCAGATGACCAAGTTGGCTATCATTCCGTGCACTGTTCTGTTGGAGACCCTTTTCCTGGGGAAGAGATTCAGGTCCCGTTTAGCTTCCTGTCATTAATTTATTTTAGGTCTATGAAAGAAGTATTTTCTCATGAACCTAGCTTTTCATTTCACGACCTCTTTCTGTTCTCTGTTCTCATTCTTATTCCTGAAATTTCTCTACATGTCAAATGCGATCTTTGCTATGCAACATTTGCTCATCTCTGGCACATTGTTTTGATGCGAGCTATGCTAACATTCCATTGCATCTTGTTTGTTGAAGTGAAGTTGCCTTTGATAGCATTTGCATAAATTGTAACATGTATTAATTTTTCTCTTAATTTCCTTTACCTTCATTGCAGTAAAAGAATTCAACTTTCCCTGGTTATCCTCCTTCTAGGTGTTGGGATTGCAACAGTCACTGATTTGCAGCTCAATGCTTTGGGCTCTTTCCTATCTCTTCTTGCAGTGATTACAACATGTGTCGCTCAGATTGTATCCTTTTGGAAAATCAAGTTTTCTTAGTTAAGTTTTTAGCATAGCCGAGATATTTTGGTTATTGATTAAATGAAATTATTAAAAAGCTTAAAACTACGGGGCTAAATTTCATATCTGCTTATCACACTACGATTCTTAACCTTTCAAAACTTCTCTTCAAGAATCGATGTAACTGTCATGTTACTCACGTTGAAAAAGATATGTCATGTAATGTGCTCCAATTCTCTTTGGATGTATTAATTAAAAACGTGACTCTCTCTGCATATTTGAAATCCATATTAACCTGGAAGATCTCTCTCATTATTCTGCCTGTCAAGAATTTCTCATAACTTGTTCGACTATTATTAGGGAGGATATTATTCTTTTTTAAGATTGAAGGTTGAGAAAGATTATCCGGTCTATCTTTTTCTTTAGATCGCAGAACTTTTGTCTTGTGTCTTGTTAAGAACTTAATTTGGCCCTTTTAGATGACAAATACCATTCAGAAGAAGTACAAGGTTTCGTCCACCCAATTGCTGTACCAATCATGCCCATATCAAGCGGCCACTTTGTTGATCTGTGGTCCTTATCTGGATAAACTTTTGACCGACCGAAATGTATTTGCTTTTGAGTACACAACACAAGTGATGGTGAGAGTTTAAGAGTTTAATGAGGTTGCTTTTGGTCTCCAATTCTTGTTTTGATCTGTTCTTGTTTGTCACGTTTGCATTGCAGTTTTTCATCATTCTTTCCTGCCTCATCTCCATCTCCGTAAATTTTAGTACGTTTCTTGTGATCGGGAAGACTTCTCCAGTCACTTATCAGGTTCTTGGACACTTGAAGACATGCCTTGTGTTGGCTTTTGGTTATATTTTGCTTCATGATCCATTCAGCTGGAGGAACGTCCTGGGGATTTTGGTAGCCCTGATCGGGATGATTTCGTATTCCTACTATTGCACTCTAGAGAATCAGCAAAAAGCTGCAGAAGCTGCGGCCGAAGCATCCCAGGTTTGTTTCACATAATTAATTTTGCATTTATCGAGTTATCTTGGTCTCCGTGCTTTTGTGATTCCTGGTTTTATGGGAACTTATGCAGGCCAGAGAAGGTGATTCAGATCCTCTGCTTAAGGTGGAAAATGGAAATGCGGCATTGAATTCTTCTGGACAAAAGGGCCCTGCATGGGGCAAAGACAAGGACTAGGACGCCTCATGCTTGGACTTCTGAAATTATCAAACAAAGGCGGTAAGTACAGGGTCCTTACAAAGGGTTTATACCAAATTGGAATTGGAGTTGGAATTAGAAAGTGCAGCCTCGTATACGAGTTTACTGGGCGTTAGTTTTGTCGCCTATGAATATTTATCGAACAAGCAATATTGCTGACGATGAACAAATACATGGACTTTGTCGGGTGGATATCTCTTGATTGTGTTCCGATTCCCGTAGTCATCTTATCCAAGTGTTTTTTTCCGGACCTGTTAAGTTGTAACTATTCTGAAGAGGCATCATGGGACTGCTATTGCATTCAAGGCTAAGCTTTATTACTCTTCATTTCTCTGTCTTGAATATTGTAGAAGTAATCCTAATAAAAATACAACTGTTTAGTTAATTGCTAATTTTTTCTACATCTTGTTTGCTCTAATGATGTGAAAATTTATCTTGATCGTTGTTAATGTTAATTCGAAATTTGATTTTTACAAAGATTTTTTATTTTGATTTAATTGATTAATTATGTTTCGGCTGATTGGAAAAGGCATCGGCAATGTTTGATTAAATTAAAAAAAATACAATAATTAAAAAAATAAATAATTATCATACTTTCAACGCAAAAAATATATTAAAGTTGCATGATTTATTTTTTAATTAGCAGAACTATTAACGTTCTCTTCAATAAATTTTCATTCAATTTGAACCCGAAAATTTCCACCTACCAAACCGTAAGTCTTCCCTACGATTTTATTTCTTTTCGGCTATCGTCTTCTCACATCTCCCCCCCCCCCGGGGGGGGAAAAAATATTTTGGCCCGTTGCCTTGTCAACATCACTGAAAAATATATATAAACACAGAATAAAGACATTCCTATTAAATCTCTGATTTATCATTAAAGTATTGACCTCCAAATAATTTTTCACAAATCTGTTTTCTCTCAAATAATAAATGATTCTCAATTGACATTGAAACTAATGAGAAAGTATTTCATGCAAGAAATATAAATTGTGAGATATTGCCCTTCCTTTTGTTTCATTATACCTCAAAAACTTACGAAGTAAATGGGGTATCAGGGTTTAAGAAGTAAACTAAACCGGGGGAAAACGTGAAAACAAAAAAGCAAGAGCCCTTTTATGACAAAAAAATAAAAAAAGGAAAGCAACAGCCCTGTCATACCCAAAAAAAAAGGAAGGATGGAAGAGAATGCAAGAGCCCCGGACCTTAAAATATGGATTGCCAATTATGTCCCAAAAAATCACAGGCCTGTAATTGAATTCCATCAATAAGAGGACTGTGACATTGGGTTGGGCCCATATGAAATCGAGAAATGCGCCAAACTTAAACCCTAAGGTTATCGCTCTCGCCTTCTGCACACCAGTAGTCGGAGGCGCGCGGCTTCGAGCTTCAGATCCCATCAGCCATGGTTTTTTCCTCCCCAAAACTGCTTCGTTCGGACTATTAGCTTTCAGTTACTTTTAATGTTCGTCTTTTTTGGTCCCTCCCTTTTATATGCTTCCCACTCACTGTTTTCTTTAATACTCCTGCAGACTTTTAAGAGAAGAAACGGTGGTCGCAACAAGCATGGCCGTGGACACGTTAAATTCATTCGCTGCTCCAACTGTGGCAAATGTTGCCCCAAGGTACTGCATTCGAACTGTGATATTAGATTGTCATTCCTTGTTGTCAGTCTTCTTATATCTGTTTCGTGGCTTGGACTTCTTTCTCGCCTTTTTTAATAGGTTATGCGTTTTTATTTGAAATTCATGGTTTTAATTTTGTTCTTGTGATTTGCTTGTAAAAAAAATATAGGACAAGTCGATCAAAAGGTTTCTTGTGAGGAACATTGTTGAGCAAGCTGCAGTTAGGGATGTTCAAGAAGCCTGTGTATATGAGCGTAATATTCTTTACGTTTTGGTTTATTTTTTTTCCCAACCATGCATGTATACATTATCCATTCCATCGCATGCGCTTTATTTGTTGATTAATTTTTTGCAGAATACACCCTTCCCAAGCTGTATGTGAAGATGCAATATTGTGTGTCCTGCGCAATTCACTCCCATGTCGTGAGGGTTCGATCTCGCACAGACAGGAGGAACCGTGAACCCCCACAACGCTTTATCAGGCGCAGGGTATGGCAATTTATTACGACATCCTTCCTGTTTATGTTAAATGAATTGTTTGGCTTTGTACCACATCTCACTAGATGAGATTATATCAAAACGGCATTATAACATTTCGGGACGGTATATGTTGTAAAAGCACGTTGTCTACAAAACAACAAAAATACCCTATCTCAATCAGTTGATCGTGGAAATTCCCCAGTTTTATCGTGTTTTATGATTCAAACTAAAACAGCCCATTTATAAGCTCGTTCTGCAAATTTGAACTCATTGATGGGTTAATTTAAAATACATTATCATAATGGTTTTTCAATGGGATTTAAAATTAGTTATTTAGATATGGTTCCTGTTAAAATTAACTTTCGTATCACTAGTGTGATGTTGTCTCGCTTGTTGACTTTATAAATGGGTTTGACGGCTCTCTTTTTTCCCCTCCCTCTTTTGAATTTCAGATTCAGTTACCTCTGCGATAATTTAATTTATTGCAGCAGTTAATTTGGTGATACATTGAGTGATTTGCCGTTGTGAAACTATTTGTTTCCTTTTATGATTGCTCTTTTATTGTAAAGTATCGGGCTATTAGATTGTTTTATAATTCGTGCTCAAGCTTTTTAAGAATCACAATGTATGCCTGTGAAATAGTTAGTAGTTCTTAGGTGGTGTTCATCCCTTTTGGTTTTAAATCATGGCTTTTTGTTTCACATGCTGACATTTGATGAAATATTTGGTTGATTTCCAGGATGACACACCAAGGCCTGGTCAGCCTGGGCAAGCACCTCGTCCTGCTGGAGTAGGAGCTCCTGCCCGTGCCTAAGAGCTATTCTTGAATTTCATTTGGCTCTCCTATATAATGTGATAAACTTTTCTGCTGGCTTTTGCCTTCTGGATCTCTAGGGATTCCTCCCGACTCCCCCGTTGTCTTGTTTAGTTTATTGGAGGATTTATAACTTTTCCAATTACTATAAATTTTGAATGGAAATGACCTTGAGGAATGACAAATTTTGATGTTCTGAAGCGTTACTTGAGTCGTATTTCCAATAGGATGCACATCAGTCCTTTTCTAGTGATTCTGAAACACCATTTTCTCGCTCTACATAACAGTGGCTCTTTTCCTTTGGGCCCTCTGTGCTTATATAACCCCGTTCCAACTTTCAACCAATCTGCGCTAATCAAAATCTAAACTGAATGCCGTAGACTGTAGGGATGAAAAAAGGGCGGTGAATCGATTGATTCCGCCGAGTTGTTCCAGTGTGGATTTTTACGGGCCCAAGCTAACCTCTTTGGGCTAGTAATATGACATTCGTCTGGAGGCTATGATTTAAAAAAGGGAAAGTTCTTCTTTGCCTGCAAATACATATAATTGATTGCACATGGTGCATTTAGTAAAAAATAATTGCTGGTGAAAAAAAATAGTAAAAAAACAAAAAATAAAAACAACGGAGGTGTTATATCACGGCAATTTCACATGCAATGACATCATATACTTTACTTTTTGGGGCTACTGCTGGACAAATGCGAAAGCAGGATCCTTATTCCATGGACCCTTGCTTCCCTCCAGCAAACACAATGCAATGTGAGCGTTCTGGAGGGTGATGGTCGTGGTGGGACTGTCTTGCAAGCAGCAGTGGTCATGGAGGGGAGAGAGGAGAGGCAGGTCCGCCTCTTGTCAAGGCTGAGGATGACTCAAGGGTTGAAATAGTTAGAGCCACCGTATGCGGCAACACCTTTCTTTCCGCAAGACATTTGAAATTAGGAGTGGAAATAACTAAATGCTATGCTTGGATTGAGTGAAAATGGGAGAGGAAGGAAAAGTGGAGTGAAAAATGGGAGAGGAATGAAGTTTTCTCCTGCTTGGATAAGAAAGAAAATAAGAGAGAAGGAAAAAGTGGAAGGAAAAATATGGTGGGTCTCATACCCCATTTTCCTCTCAAAATTTCACTCCACAAATGGAGAGATTTTCACCGTTTCGGTTCATTCCCCTCACTGCCTTCTCCCGCCAAACTCGCATCGGTCCTCATTCTTTCCCGCGCCAAACGCTCTTACCATCGTTGGTCCAGTGGTCACAGTTTGTCAGCGGCTGACAGTGAAATGGCACTGATATTGGTGGACATGTGCACAACGAACACTCTGGTTTGATTGGCCATCAACTTGGAGAGCTCTGTTTTGATTTCTTCATCCGCGGCTGACAGTGAAATGGTACTCATATATGGGATTTGAACATAGGCTTGTTGAAGAGCATTAGTTAAGGAGTGTATGGCCCCTTTCCAGCAGTCGTTGTCGACATAAATGGGCACTACTTCTTTCCACCCAAAAGCTTGCATGATTCTGCTAATGCCATTCACTTGAGCCGAATCTTTTTGTGCAATATGAAAGAAGTATGGGTTCCCAAGTGAAGCAAGAGAAGGACTCATCGCCAAGAAGGTTACGATGGGCACATGAGCTTCGACAACAGAAGATGATAAGCTTATGAAAAACCTATGCATGTCTAATAAACTTATGAAGATGATAAAGCAAAGGAAGGGAAGAAGAAAGCAGAGAGAGAGAGGTAGAGAAAAGAAGAAGAAAACCTTCAGCAACAGCAGTAACGATGTCTCTGTGGGAGTCCTTGATGGTGAAGACGAGTTTGGTTTTGTAATTAAGTTCGAAAATTATGCTCTTTTTATTTTTACATAGAAAAATAATTTTTTTTTTGCTAAATTATTTAGTTTCCTTACCAATTAATTATAATAAGGGCATTTTAGTTATTCTGATATTTATACATTTTCTTTTCTTTCTGTTTTCTCTCACTCATCCAAGCAAGATGAATGATAATATTTTCCTTCCAGCTTTCTCTTCTCTCCATTCTCTTTCTCCCCAACTTTTCTTCTCATTCAAGCGGGGTAAAACTAGACATGACGCCTTGAGTTTAGCCTATTAGCTTGCATAAGGCTTGTTACAAGTCTAACATATTTGAAAATTTGTTTAAAAAGCTTATTTGAGACTAATCAGTCACCTACAGCCCTACGTTTGGAAGGATGAATTCTTGTAAAAACTGGTTTGTACGATGGCATGTTGAATTCTCGATATCTCTCTTTTTTTTTTCTCTTTAATTTCCTTAGACTTATTTTATAAAAATTATAAATACTGAAAGAGCAGCTGGATCTTTGAGGTTCAAAAAGAATAGGGAGGAAATGTAATATCTACTTGGTGCTATTTTCAGTCCTAATTATAAGACCTTATTTATAGTAATCAAAAGTAGTATCTTACTCCAAATTCTTTTGATATTTTGGTGGGGTTTTTTGTTTGGGGGGTTGGATTTACGTTCTTGTAAGATAACACGAAAATTGCAACAGGATCCTACTCAAGAGAATTAAATACAAAAAAGTCTTTTGAAGTCATTAAATTAATCTGAAATCCTGAGACATCTCATTGCCAAAAATTTTACTTGTTCAATTACTAAATTGCTCTAACTTTTTTTAAGCATATATTGGCAACTGTAACAACTTAAGATGCAATGATTACCAACTATCATGATAGTTATTAATAACCCATGTATTAAATCTTTGTGATGCGTTGAGAAAATGTATTGTTAATACTTATTGTGTTAGTTGTTAATTATTGCACATTAAATTGTTAATTACTGCCTTTTTAGTCATCAATATATCCTTAAAAAAATATAAGAACAATTTAGTAATTGAACAAGTGGAATCTCTTGCAAAATGGTCTCTTAGGACTTCAAATTAATTTAATAATTTTAAGAATTTTTTGCATTTAATATCTTTAGTGGGACCTTAGTACAATTTTTTCTGAGATAATTGAGTGACAATAAAGTCACGCAGAAGCAGAAGAAAGAGCTCCTCTCATTTTTAGAGTGCCCCAGCGCGCCACATAGCCTGCCAATAACCACCAGGTTTTGCGAGTGGTGGCAGTGCGCCGGACAAATTTAAGAAGTCCACGAGGCTCAGAGCAAGCAGCCCCACTTCCCAGACCAAACATATAAGGAACGCAGGCTGCTAAAGCGTACCCTGAGTTCCTAAAAGAAGCTGGAAATGGGTGTGGGAACTCTATACTTGACCCCTCCTTCCACCGCCTTCCTGTCAAATCGTGGACTTGTTCAGAACTCGCCTAATCAGAGGCTCAATAAAAGCTTCCAATTCTCAGTTTCGGCAAAGCAAGGGAGCGAAGCACCCAAGTCGAACAAGAAATCTCTGTTTTCTAGCGTCACCGAAGCTCTGGATTTTTCTCAGGTGAGATCGGCGGAGGATGCCCAGCTTCTGGAAGATGCCAGAGAGGCCACAAAGTCAGGAGAAAGGATGACCAGGGAACAGGTATATATGTGTCCTAATTCTTCAAAAACTCTCGTTTTATTTTGGTTGTGTGCTTGCGGTACCTTTTTCTCCTAACTGAACTGCTGTTTCTCTGATGAAAGTATGGAGCTCTTAGGAGGAAAATTGGAGGGACGTACAAGGATTTCTTCAAATCGTATGTTGAAGGTGAGTGATGTTCTACGATATGTAGTTTCGTGGTGCATATTTGAATCCTAACGCACTCAAATGAATGGATGCAGTGGATGGGGAATATGTGGAGGAGGGATGGGTTGACAAAACGTGCAAGATATGCAGAGAGGATACAAGAGGCGAGGCGAGGCAGGTGGACAAGTTTGGAAGATATGTTCATGTGGCTTGTTTAGAGAAATCCAAATCCGGCAACTTCTTTACCAGATTGTTCTCCCGATGATCCATCCAATCCCCTTGCCCATTACCCCAATTCACACTCCATTTTCTCTCATTTTCTTATTTCTCAAACCATTACGCAATTACGTCTATATGTTTTGCTTTTGTACTGTGTTCTATACCAAAATGATAACTTCATGCCTTTCCTCTTTGCGTCGATTTAGTTGTCCATATGCTTCAGGCTCAGATTGAGCAATAGAATATTTCTATTATTCAATGACTAAGATATCTATGCCAAGATAATAGACCCTACAAAATAACTACAAAAGACTGCGTCCTTTGGTTGTGACGGATATTAAGATTGGCAGCAGGATCAGGTCGCATTACAGAGCGCAATGATAACAAACCATGAGATCACATAAAATATATAGTTCAAACACGCAGCATGACTCCTGCGAAAATAGAAGCGGAGATGCACGCGGTACAAGCAAGATCAAATCAACCAGACTGTATCCAGGTGGGGATGTTTGACAGAGAAAAGAAGAAACTCTCCTATCCCGCCAAAAAAAGAATAGCTTCTTCTTCTATCAAATAATCAGCCATATTTTGTGCAGGCAAGGAAACTTTTGAACGTATTTTCAAGGTTAAATGATTTTAAAAAAACACAGAATAAAGCTGAGCAGATAGAATGAAACCGCTGCAAATTTAGGGACAAACGGTGCAAGATTGCCAAATTCAAATAATGGTTCCCATAGAAAAATGTACAGAATTTGGTATATGTATTGATCGAGAGAGGCCAGCGTAAAACATAATGCATGTTTCAACTAATTGGAAAAATCAACTGCAAATATTCATTATTGCGCTGGCTTCTTGTTTCAACAAATATAATGAATTATTTAATGCATTTTGAATAGGCTAAATTGTTGAATGCGTTTCGACGGAGGAAACTTTATTTAACAAGTTAGAGATAAGGCGGAGAAATATTGTTCAAATGAATTAATTGGCTTTTTAATCCCTTACATTATTTGCTCACATAATTTACTTTGTCCGTCTTATTTTATTTGATATAAAACTATCATTTTCTTTTTTGAGGAAACAAAAATGTCATTTATTTTTAATCAGTGAATTATTTCCATAAAAACACAAAACGTAGTATTGTTTTCAATTTTGTATGGAAGCCAGAGCCCTAGTATTTTTCTATTATTCACAGGCCCAAGGCTTTGACTAGTATTAATGAATTTGTTTGGGGCTCTGTTTAAAACAGAATTTTAAACAAGTTTACGTGAATTAAGACAAAATTTTCTTCACATACTTACTTCATATTTTATAAATCATGTTTGAAAAACCACTTATAACTCAATCCATACAATCCAATGATTTGGCGGGAGCAATCCAATGATTTGGCGGGAGCAAACCGATCCAAAAAAACTCGGATTGGCGGCAGACAGGGAGGTAACAGTTGGGCGTTGGCCCAAAAACACTAATGGCGGGAGCGAACGGACCCCAACGATTTGGCGGGAAAACGACTTTAAAAGCTCTGATTGGCGGGAATGCTGGTTCCGAACATCCGTTTGGCATAGTGTGAGACTGGGAGCAATTGACAATCCAAGACTCAAATGGTAGGCCCGGCGTACGATTTTCTGGTGAACCCTCTCGGTGCCGTCAGAATAACATTCGAGGAGGCGATCGCGTCGGGTTCTGACCTTGCCTCTTTTGACGGCAAGGACTGGGGCGCTGTCGATCTCTTCCGCCACTTCCTTGTTGATCAGGGCGGTCTCTCCCAGGTTAAGTCCACTCCAGTCTTTCAGGCTTTAATCGCAAGTAGTACGATTTCCTTGTTTTTCCTGAATCTATCGGTCATAATATGCTTAGAGCCACGTCTGGCTTGTTTTAAGTTAACAGAAGTGAATTCTCCAGTTGCGTACTAGTTTTTGACCTGTTAGGCTTAAATTTTATAGCAATGCTGAGTTTATAATATGTCTTTCTGATGCAAGCCCATTGCTTTTGAATAAGAGAACATCTTCAGACAATAAAACACAGTGGCTGTGGTTTTCTTTTTATAGGCGTGCCTGCTCTAATCTATTGAAAAATTATTAAAGTTTCCCGTTGTTATGTGTATTTTAGGTCCCAGTTCTGGCTCCTTCCACAGTCAGATGGGCACAACCCAATACTCTAGTTCGATTCCGTGGAATGATACAGGACATGCTTGGAAATGAACTTTATGTTGGGGCTTATAAGGTATTTCCAACTGTGATCTGGGCAAATTTGGGAATCAACTTCAAACATTAAGTCTAGTTCTGACGGAAATGCCACTGTTTTTAATTAAAGGATGGTTCATTGTGGAGGACCAACAAGTTTACGGATGTTTTACATTGTCCTATGAGTTCCTCAGCAGATACGCGACTCTGGGAGCGCCGGCTATTATACTGTGTTCCAGTGAGTCGTTTAGAAGTACCATATTCTTGACACCTATAACATGAAAGTTTTTGTGTGTATGCCTGAGAGGGATAGAATGAGAGGGAAAAGAACTTATGGTTTCGTTTCACTTAACTCTGTGTATAGAATCGTTAGCCAAGAACTACGTTAGAACTAGTTCAATTTGGTGATGTGTTACCTGAGTGGTATCATTCATTGACTAGTTCAATTCTCCATTTTCAGTTATCATTCTGATAAGTGGAGAAAATATGCAAATGCATGAGTGAGGACTGGGGAGAAATATCATGACTTGCATAATGAGTTAACTTTTAAGTTACAAGCTTGCTTGCTTATTTATTTTTCTTTTTATTAGGTCCCAGGACTGAATGCATGGGCCGAAGTTTCGTCAGAAGCATTTAAGAATAAATTAATGGATTGGGCATACCAACAAAGGCAAAAGCGGAGGAGACTAGATCATGAGTCTACTGATTGCGAGGAGATGCCTGTATTTTCTGGCCTTATGTTTTCTCGTATTATTTGAGTATTGACTTTTGACTTTTTGATATGAGCTTTTCACCTATTTATGATTTTGGACTAAAATGCAAACACTAATAAGTAATAACTGGTTATTGTATTCGCAGGTTTTTGATACTGAGGTTCAAGGTTCTCCAAATACCAAAAGAATGGTATATAGAATTTTCATCATTTTTCTGCTTTTATTTCTTAATTTTATTGCTGCCAAATAATCGTTCAAGACCACCTTAATCGATCGCTTAAAGTGATAGGAACTCGAGTTCGCTAGTTTTAGTTGTTCATTGGCTTGCTTATACGTTTTATTTTCAAATTAATAATAATTGAAACCAGAATTTCTTTGGTCAGGCGCAGTCTTGGTAATATGTTTTGCTAGAGGCCAAGTGCCATGAAAAATTGGAAGTCTGCCAGTATATTTAGACTAGAACACGTTAGTCGTAAGTCGTAACAGTAACAATTATTGGTGCAACTTTTATGATGGACCCTTTGCGATTTGATCTTCCATGTTCCAGAGAGCAGACGAACAGTCTTCCTGTGCTTATCAATCACCTGTGCCTGAGGCTCCTCGCTCCAGTATAAGTTTGGTGCCTAATCTTGATGGTAATTTACCTCATTGTCTCGTGAAGGTAAAAAGTAGTCTCCTTTCTCTGTCTTACAGGATTTCTTTTAATATTGGCCTGAGATTTATTCACTGTTGTTTCCAATTCTTCAAATTATCATAATTCTATTTGATTCCCCCCGACCTTTGCCATGCCAGATATATGATTGTCCGGAGTCTGACTTAAAGCTGAATGACGTTTTCGAGTTTGTTGGTGTGCTTTCTTGTGCTCCTGAGCTTCAAGTGGACAATGAAGACCTTGATTTTTCAAATGGGTTTTCTGAAGATCCTATGCCCCATTTACCCGCCAGCAAGGTAAGTTTACCTTTTTACATTCGTGGAGTCTAAATCTACCTTTGGCAACATTGTGTACAGTTTTTGAACAAGTCCTTGTTTTTTTTGTTTACATGTTTCAGGTACCATATCTTCATTGTATTATTCACAGAAAACTTGCAGCTAAGGACTTCCTTCAGAATAACCCCATTATAGAGGTAGTTTTCTTGTGTACCTAAGTACAGATTTTTAAGAGTTAACTTCAATTTATTTCATCTTATACATGCATATGACGTTTTTAACACTCAAAGAATTGGAGTTTTAATCGTATATTTGGCATCTTGAATCTTCCAGTTGAAGCCTGATTGGATTAAAGAGATTAGGAATGGTCTGTTAAGACATCTCACATCTGTTTTCGGAAATGATGATTTAGCAGCACATTTCATGTTGCTGCATCTCCTATCTCGGGTATGCTGTTTTAAACTGAACATTTCGTTCAGTTGTATGCCTCTGTGAATGTTACATTTATTAATTTGTTCTTTTTATCCTTTATATAATTCACGACTCTACTCCTAACTCATATCAAACATGTATGCTTCTCATTCTAATCCTAATACCCTTGAAACTTTTTGTATCATGGACTGTTCTTGACCAGGTGCACGCTAGGATAGACACTGTTGCTGTGGGCAAGCTTTCCCTGAATTTAACTTGTTTTAGCAAAGAAATAATGTCTGTATTTGGAAATCAACTTACCACTAGTATCAGGAATCTCTTGCCTTTCAGTTGTTGTATACCCCTTACAGTGGACTATCTTAACGCTGCTTCACTTGCACCAAGAAAGGATTATGATACTAACAGGTGATCATGAATTATAATACTTAATGAGGTGCTTGTATTACATTTATGTTTACAAATTTTAGTGTTGAATATTATGATACAGATTGGTAACTGGAGTGCTGCAACTAGCTGAAGGTTCACACGTAATTTTTGATGAGACAAAATTGGAAGCTGGAACCCTCAACTCTGTGGGTGTGGAGAATGCAAGGTTGCTGAAAAATTTGGTGGAGTTGCAGCAGGTGAGATTTTGTTTTTTGTTTATGCTTTGGTCCCCTATATTTGACGATATCAACTCACCGTGGTGTTTAGAAATGCTTTGGTTCTCTTTTTGCAATTTCTTTTCTGAACGTGGAAGTATAGAAGCCGACATATGGGTAGTTCGTGTTTCAGGTGGAATATGATTTCAAGTACTATAAAATGGAAATGGCAGCTGATGTCCAACTGTTAGTTTTGTCCGAGGGGAAATCAAATATCTTGCCAGCTGATGTAATTGTACCTTTTCGACCTTCTGAAGTAAATCATTCTGAAGCTATAGTTGCAGAAGCTGCGGAAGCCTGGAGGTGGTATTTGGCTACTGTTAGACTACTGCCACATTCTATCGAATCAGAAATGCAAAAGGTACGAGTCCTACCGACTACGGTTTTGATGAGCTTATCTTCTTTTAAGACAAGCTGGTCAGCAATTTTGGTTAGTATTGTTCTTGGCTGTCAGCATAGAGAGCCAACCACCAAGTCACATCTGCATTCGTTGTGGTTCATGACTTATATCTATGGAGGGATCTAAGGGGTAGCTCCCTTGTAGCACTAATTAGAAAGCATCATGCCCATTGCTCTAGTGCCTTCATTATTAGGATTCCCCAATTTGCTTGACAGAGACATGTATAGCATAGTTTGGTTTTACGGTGAGAACGCATAAATTTTCAGGTGGTAGAAAATGATTTAGTTGCGGCAAGACAGGCAGACAGGAGCTTGAATCCCCAAGATTTTAGCAGGTTACTGGCTGACTGTTTTAAATTGTATTGCTATCTTTGTTTTTGTATAATAACAGTACTGAGCTGTAATTTTCGTCGCTCTATAGATGGCTAACAATGGGCCGCCTTATGTCCTTGAGCTTTGGTGAGACCAGCCTGTCTCTAGAACATTGGCAAATGATCAAGGAACTAGAGAGGCTCCGCAAGCAGAGGCTGAAGTGAGCAATTTGTGTGAGGTTTCAAACCAAAGTCAAGTTATGGCTTTGTGGTGCTGATCCGTAGCACTCATTCTGGCAAATGGCTTTAGATGGGTTCAAGGAATCTGGTGTTGGATCTGACAACCAGAATTGTTCAGCTGCTTACCTGCCCTCGCCAGCATAATATCTATACTGAATTCACGGCTGTAAATTTGATTGAGGTTTCATCTTCATTCAAACAAAGTTTTGAATATAATTTATTTCTTTATCGGGCCGTTAAAGAAATATTTTATATTTTAATTTTAAATTTTAAAAACATTTTCTTCCAAAGTTAACGAAATGAAGTTTTGATGAACTCAAACTATGGTACCCAAAAAAAAAAAAAAAAATAAAGAATTGGGTTGAGTATTTTTGAATAAAATTGGGTTGAATTTCAGTTTGATCTCATCTTTGACTTTACTACAAAAACATGTAAATAAGAAAATGGTTAAAAGAATATACGTGTTGCTGACCGCATATAGGCAAGCTGAAAGAAAGAAACAGGATAAGTTAGTTTGTGCTATAATTATTTCAAGTAGTCGAACAACTATAACCATGGCAATAGCTATTTAACGAATACGGATATCCTCTTGCACTGTCAGGATGAAATAGTAACGATTTAAAGGAAGCCATGATCATTTTAAAATCAAAGTCAATTACAGATAGCTGGCTATGTATAAACATATCTGAGTTTCAAACAGGGTACAGTGCTCTCTTCAGGTTCATGTGTTTATCCATATGATTTAATTACATTCTTCTCTTAAAAAAGTATATACATCGGTTCCATACTGTTTAAAAAAAAAAAAAAAACGAAGGCCCGCTTACTTCTAAATGTTAATTATAATAGTGAACGTGCAAAGCACATACAAACCCTGAAAAATCTTCCAAATTCGACATTGACATGCACCAACGTGGGGAATGCATTAGGAATAAAAAATTACAATCAACTGCAGACAAAAACATGGCATTAGTTTTGGCTTCGCTGAGTCAGCGCATTCATTCGGCAATCATCCCTCACGTAAGACCTTGCGTCGTCG
This sequence comes from Neltuma alba, assembly GCF_004799145.2. Classification (NCBI taxonomy): domain Eukaryota; kingdom Viridiplantae; phylum Streptophyta; class Magnoliopsida; order Fabales; family Fabaceae; genus Neltuma; species Neltuma alba. The sequence goes on from NW_021637786.1 coordinate 123,414, forward strand.
GTTTCACATGGTTAGAGCATCGGTGCACATTAGCTTAAGACATTGCACCCAAGAAATGATTTCTCTTTTTGAAAAGGCAGATCATATATAGTAAGCGTCGTAGGAGGACTGTTTCGCTTTCGCCGCTTCACGCCCAGTTGCCAAGATGCTACTCAGACCACAGTTGTAAAAATAAATATAAAATCGTCATTAATTGTAATTTGTAAGCCTCTGAATGTCCATCCATTCACGTAGCATTAGTCTTACCAAGTGGCTTCTGAATTTTAAAACTGATATAATAGATTTAAGCCAAAATATTTATTAAAAATAATCTCAATATATCATGGAAATTTGATTTATACTCTCAATACTATATATAGATTATAGATAGGCCTTGCGGGTGCCTACAGTCACCACAGCATCAGCCATTAGAGGCCACATTGGCATGTTGGCATTTTTCTAATCTAAGAAAGAAACAATGCTCAATTTTACATATAGAATGGAAGTGTCTCATCTTGGAGGAGGAGGGGATGATGAGAAACTCCTAAAATTGCGCACCCTCAAAGGTCTGACCGAATTGCCAATTAGCAGGTACAACGTTGTTGCTGGTGACGGTTCTGCCATCACTGGCGGTGACCTTGAACGAGAGGCTCTGCCCATTCAGGTACGAGTTGCTCTGCCAGTTCTGCCCCCAGTTTCTTGACATGGATTGCCACCCCGTCTTTGACCCCTTGATCGAAACCGCGTGTACATCCCCTGCTCCTCCCACATTTGAAATCAAAACCAAGTTGAAATACGAATGCCCATTGATCGTGAATCTGATCCCTCCTTTCTTCACGCAGGGCACTCTGTTTTCACCCCCCAAACCAAGCAACCGTACGTGTTAATGAAATGGGGAAGCAATAAAAAACATAAAAACCACAATTTTATTTTCAGCATTTACCTTCTGAAAGAAATGGGAACTATGCCGGCTTTGTACTGAGCGATCTTCAGGAAAGCAGGCTCAGCAAGATCAAAGTGCTGCAGCGGAGGGTTGCACCACCCACCATTATCATTGGACAGACCGTAGTTCGGAGGACAGAAGTTGGTGGCGGTGACGGTGATGACTCCGGGAAGGCACCATTTGGGGTCATCGTTGCATCGCATCTCGTAGCAAGACCCACAGCTGAGGCCATTGTTGAATAGAGCTGTGCTCAGTGCTGCCGTGTTTGTCCCGTAACCCTGGCTGTACAAATTGCCATACCCACAAGCTCCCCCTGCAACACCAGTAATAATAATTAACATGATGAGAAGAGGAACCCAGTTCTTTTCTGATACGTGAAAAGGCCTGGTCTTTTCTATAGTAATGCATGGTGGTGGCGTCAGAACTTCAAGAAAAAAGGAAATGAAATGATTGTTGTATCTTCTTTTTGCACTTTTCAACCTTCCGTGAGTGACAATCATTAAAGCTTACCCATTGTGCCGGATGCGTCTCCGCCACCATAAAATGTGGCGTGGCCACTTTGCCAACCTCCATTGTCACCAAAAGTACTTGGAAGATGAAGAAGAAAGAAAACAAGAGAGATAGCAGAGAATGGTGAAAGAGCCATTGCGAATACTGGGGATGCTGCTTGGGGACGGGGGAGTTTGGGTAGGAGAGGTTGAGATGGTAGGCAAAGGGCCTGGTTGTTTGGTTATATAGGAGAGGTGAGATGACTGTCGATGAAAGAGACAAAGAAGCTAGCGTGAGAAGGCCAAAGCCACGAAAACGGATTCACATTTGGAGGCGATACGAGCAGAGGATCAAAGGCGCACATGCATGTGTTTCTGTTAGACTACCAACTGCTTGAGCTACGGCCCCACTTGGCACATGCTCTCTAGATATGCTTATTTGCTATGAGCATGATTACTTTGATGTTTTCTAACAATAATCCCCTAAAATCACGGTGTCAAGCCTGCACTAATTGTGGGTTATAATAATATTGTAATCTAATAGTAGCTAGCAAGCTTTGAGACTGAGACGCGTGTCCACCTTGGTGTGCTGGAGATGGATATGGTCGGCGGCTTGCCCAGAATTTAAGTAGAGACGATGCCTCTTATTAAGCGCCTCAGCTACTTCTTTTGTTCAAAACCGGATGCCGGACGGGCATGTTTTGGGATTTAAAATTGGAATATAATTTCGTGCAGTGTGTGTTGTTGTGTCCCCAAAATACCCTCCTCTGCAATCCTCTGTGTGGTGTCGTCTGTTCACTTCAGTGTTGCTGTGCATTAAGAGGACAAATTAGTCACGGAAATCCTCAGAAAGCAAGTATCACGATTTCACATGCGTCCCCTGCTCTGTTTCAGAATCACAGGATTTATTGGATGCTAAAAGGATTTAGTGCCATCATCATAAACCAAACCCTTCGAAAGGAACTTAGCCACATGCATGACCACACACCCCTTTCCATTTCTCAAGTTTCCTTACTTTCTGAGTCATCTCCATTTACAGAATCCTATATGTAATTTTTTTGTCGGCTGTCGTAACCCATCCTGGAGCCGTTTTCCCATCAGCAAATATAAAAGGCAAGCTTCGCCAAATTTATCTTTTTCAAAGCGATTTAGTTATCGTTTTAGGGGGGAAAATTAATTTTTTTTTTCCTTTATAAAGAATGACAAGAATAAATGCAGCGTTTTGGGAGCATGTGATAATGAATAATATGCAGAGAGAAGGAAGGGGTTTCGTAGAGAAAAAGGAGAGGCAAATCTGAAGGGGGACCCACCATGTTCGCATCACATGCGACTACCGCTCTTACCGCTCCATTTCATCTCATACGTCCCTTTCACCACCATTTAGGATTCTCTTCCTCGCAATGCTCCAGATTCCACAATATCAACAGCCGTGAACAACCATTAGCCGGGTGTAACCCATATATTTATATATGTATGTGAATGAATGAATCAGAAGATTTAATTAGGGACAACATGAAAAGTGAGAATCTCAGAGAAATCTCTTGTTTCCATTACGAGAATTTAATTTCACATGACGACACCACTAACGTGCCTTTCGAATCACCGTAGCAGAAAAGAGGAGACCATGGACGATGAATGAAGGCGAAGCAAGCCTCAATCTTTCGCGCATCTCAAGCAATCTGTGTTATCGGTTATCAACTTTCATTTAGCCTCTCTCTCTCTAAAAGAATCCCCAAGAGGTGAAATATTATGCAGCCTATAATATCACTCGGTCACTGACTTTCGGTGTCTAGCTAACAAGTCAAAAAAATGTTTCGTCTTCACCACACTCAACAAAACTAACAACTATTATTTTATAGAATAACGCACGTCAATATGCAAAATCCAAACCAGCTAGCCAAGTGTCAATGCGTTTGAGAGAAAAATGGGGAGAATGGACGTCCAAAAAGCAAAAAAGAGGCGAGGGAAAAAAGTGTGGTGTCCTCGAGGAAACAAGACACCGCCGGCCTGTACATGGAGGACCTTCTTGCAACATTGCCACTGATCACGATGGCGTTTGAAATTAACATGGAGGGAAAGAATTGTGAAAGGAGTTTGAGTTGGAATGAGATTTAATTTGCAGGAAGGGGTGGGGATTTGTTGTTAGTGACGCTTGTATATACTCATTCGTTTAGGGACCATATGCGAGTCTGGTTCAGTTGGTCCTATGATTCTAATGGCTTTATGTATTCATTTCATGGCAAACTAGTGAAAATGGGCAGTTTTTTTTTTTGACCGAGCAAATGGACACACAGAAGAAAGGCAGTGAGGTGTGGTGCAGATTGTGTACAACACTGCCACGTGCACCTCCCTCGATATGGGTGACCAAGATTCTGCCTCTCGTGAGGCCACAAACTACCGACACCTTTGATGATGGTCCCACATGTATCCTCCCACCACTTTGTTGCAAGGCACTTCTAACCATTTTAGTAAAATATTATGAACTGCGCTCAAGAGAAGCTGTAGAAATTGCGATTAAGAAGATTTTAAATGAGATTATTAATCAATGTGGTTCTGCGCACGGGGCTGGTAGGTGTGTTAGTTACTGTCTTGCTCTTACCAGTCTGCCATTCCAAATTTTGAAGGCTGCTAGCCTGACTATTTGGTGTAGTGAAGTATAAACAAAGAGCATGATGAGCGACTCGGTTCTTTCCTGCAATGTGACCGACAAATGAAATGCAACAACACTGATACATAATAAATTAAAATGCCTGAGGCTGAGGGGTCCAAGTCAAGCCCATCACCAAAAGGAAGAGAGAAGTGGCTTGCAACAACTTTATTATGATGGTCATAGTACATAAGGAAGCATGGTTACGCTACTCAGCTGTTAAAGTCCTTTTCTCAACAATTTCTTTTTCAAAAAAAAGAAAATGCAACCGTTTAAACCGGCGACAACAAAAGGCCCCATTTAACAATTGAAAGCCCAACCCAGTGGAACTTTAAACGTGACCAATCGCGCTCGAACTGCCAAAGGTCCAACCCAAAGGATTTCAAGGCTGGCCTAGTTAGCCCGGGAAAATGGGCCGGAGTACGGGGCCCAATTTCTGAGATGGTCGAGGGATGGGCGGAAGCATCGGCCCTCGCAAGGCTCGCAATCCAAGAGAATCTATCACCGGAGAGGAATTTGAATTTTCTTCACTGTCCTGTTCCCTCTAACAACAGGATAAGATGATAAACGGAGAGGAAACTGCGACAATCTTATTGCACGTTGGATCAGGTTGCCGACGTCAGAAGAAGGAAGTACCCCACCCCCAGGGTTCGGACCAGACTTGTTGCCTTCCAAAGCTGCAAGGTACAAACTCAAGGCGGCTCTGTTATCTTCAAGTGAGTGCCCGCCATCAATCATCACTCTGTATCCTGATCTCAAATATGATGAGTCTACTTTACAAGTTCTTCGTAACACAATACATCGTATGAAGTTACAGGAAATGAAGATAATGCTAAAGACGAGAGCAAAACAAAGCAGCGAAAGGTGTCGTTTTAGTGATGTGAAAGGGAAAAGCTTATGTGGCGTATGCGTCGGGATTAGGAAATGCGGTGACATAGAGGGAAGAAACTAAAAGAATAGGCAAAGTCTGCTGATGACCCTGCAAAGCTTGAAACACGGACAACTATCTGCGGATATCATTATTTTTGAGGTTAATTCGGTTTGTTCAATGCACTCTGGCCGAGCAATGTCTCCATTACAGCCTGGAAAGAGAGAAAACCATCATAATTAAAGACATGTTACTTCCATTTCAATGCCTTCAATTTTCCTCGCCACTTCTAACATAGAATCATTCCCTCCCTCTTTTTGACTCACCCATGCATAACACCTTTGTATCGGACTCCGAGTGTGCTTCCCCCACGACTGTGAGGTCTCTATTTTCCTTTTTCTCCTTTTTGGGTCCTTCCTGAGAGGACCCCGTCTATTTAATGACTAAGCTTATTTGACTTTGGGCTCAAAAGGGATGGCAGCGCGTGGCACTATGCATTCGAGATCCAACTTATCTTGCCGTCACAAATCCTTTTTTTGTCGGGCCTGAAGATATATTAGTGTACAAGATACATAACCATATATGCAAAAGTTAGGGTGAAACCCCTAGAACGAGATTATCATACATCGTAAAATCCATTAGAAAAAAGGTTGAGAGGATTGTTGGAGAAACAGTAGAGGCATCGCAGAAAATCAATTATCAGTGACACAACTGGGGCTGCATGCAGCCACAGCGAGAGACCAGGACTGCAAAATAGACCCAATCATAGAAACACATCTCCGACTGAGATAGCCTCTCTCCCATGTGACCTCCTCAAGCTTGTGGTTTTAAACAGTTGCCTTGCGGTGGGGTCTTCCCAATTGCGAGACACACCCAACAAAACTCTATTGGCTTAATGTGACTTTTATCATTTCCGTGTGATGCGTTAGCAAAGTTGGCGAGAATATTTAATATGGGTCTGATGATGCAACTTGTGTGGAGTATGTTAAGTCAATCCTTGGGGTCCCTTCGGCATTCTCACATTGGCCATCACGGTCTGCTCAGACTGTGACCCATGTGGACCTTTTTCATTTGCCTTTGGAGTGACCCCATCATCACTCTCCCACATGACTTCTGTTCTCGGTCTCAATTCAAAGTACCCCCAGAAAATTTCTCTTACTTTCTTTCTTCACCGGTTTGATGAAACACGACAAACAGATATTTACACTTAACAGCTAGCTATCTGATGGTTTCTTTCACCATCGCCTCATCCACAACGGTTACTGGTCCTTTGAGATGAGCACTGCATGGCTAGAGTGAATTATGCAAATGCTTAGCTTGTTTGGATCTGTATAAAGTATCAAGTGAAAATCTAGTGCCTGAACCAGTCGTGGCTGAGTTTCGACTTGTAAGATCTGGGGTTGTCGTTTACTTGTCCAAAATGGGTTTTACTTAATCAACTAACCTTGCCATAACATTTGTCTAATAAGAAAATGATAATGTTGACAGTGGTTCAAACATTACAATCAAGTGATGGACGCTGGATAGGAAATAAACAAAAAAAACTAATAGCTTTGTATGCGTATATATGTATAACTTCGGGTGGAGTGGATAAGGAATTGGTACTCAGAATAAGCATATACTACCTCCGGTGCTAATTATAAAAACCAGTTGACTAATTTGAGGACATTAAGGAAAGGAGTTAAGTTAGTTATTTGTCATAAATAGGTGTTGTCTTTCCTAAAATATCCTTACTAATCAAGTGTAATGGCTATAACTATTATTGTTAGAATGATTATCTTGGAAAAAAATACATAAATATTAAAAACAAAATGGATTGGGGTCTTATATTTAGGACCAAAATAAAAGTCAAACGAGATCTTATATTAAAGATCGGAGGTAGTATTTTAAGGAAAAATAAGCAAATAGTGATTCAGTGGGATCAGTTGCCATAACCGATGCTCCTCCAACTACCTTTTTTCCCCTTCTGATTCTAAAACTTAACCCTCTGCATGTCGCCTTTGACAAAAACAATAAATGGAAGAAGACACCGACCAAGCTGTGTCCCAGATGCCTATGCAACATCCAAACACTAGAAGGCACTTGAAATCAACCACTCCCCTAATTCTCGCACAAAACATAAAGGCTACACCCTCCCACTCTCCTTTCTCGTGCATCACAAAACTCTCTCTCTCTCTCTCTCTCATATTTTATTTTCTGCATAGTAAGAAAATCCCCAACCACTCCTCTCCGGGCAACACCAATTCAGAATCTTCAGAACCTTCATTCACATCCTGCTTCTATAATTATATGATAGCTTTTGCCAGCCCACGTATATGTAACTTTGCAAAAGAAGGTTTTGATGGGGCATAGTGTGCACAGGCCATCGCTGACATGAAAGCCAGAGATGCTATTCAGTACTGCTGACCACCCTTTCTCTTGTCCTTGTGACCGGAAAGATGCTTCTTTGAAAGTCCTCATCAAACTGCCTTGACCTCTGCCTTATGCCATCGGATCCAGCGGGGGAAAAACCTATAAGAAAAGAGAAACCCAAACCCTTCTTTCTCTCCCTCCCACACGTCTTCCTCTTAACAAACTTACAGAATCCTTGCAACCTAGCCTTAAAATCATCCATCGCTAGAAAAATTCTGCACATCAGATAACATAAGGTTAATTACGAGCCTCTGCTATTGAAGTTAAACAATGTCTCTTCATCATCGTGCTCGCCGTCTTCTGCTGGATCATGATTCAAGCCCAATCCCACCAGATAGCGTATACAGGACGAGGATGACTTATACAAGTGACGCTAATTTTGACACCAACATGGTGATTATATTAGCAGCCTTGCTCTGTGCACTAATATGTGCTCTGGGTCTGAATTCAATAGTACGATGCGCTCTCAGATGCAGCCGAAGGTTGGCTTTTGAGACAGCAGAGGAGGCGGCAGCTCGTTTAGCTGCGAAAGGGCTGAAGAAGAGCGCGTTGCGTCAGATACCTATAGCTGTGTGTGGTTCATCAGGAGCTGAAATTACAGGCGCAGACTGTCCAATCTGCTTAGGGGAGTTCGTGGACGGAGAGAAAGTGAGAGTGCTTCCAAAATGCAACCATGGATTCCATGTGAAGTGCATAGACACATGGCTCCTTTCTCATTCCTCTTGCCCTACTTGCAGGCAGTCTCTTCACGAAACCACCATTTCTCAGGCTGTATCTGTACCTGCTGATCAGGCTGCCTAACACCAAGCTGCCAATATATATGAGACCACTTGACCAGAATGCGTCCGTCAAAGCTCCTTTGTGTTTGAATTGTGGCGCATAGTGCTCTACGTAGGTTAAAGAAAGAGTTAGGCTCTGGCTAACAACTGTTACGAACTTGACCTGGCGAGGCACTCCACTTTCAGAACCACCCAGTAACATGAAGGTTGTTCAAAGCTTTTGATATTGGATATTTTTATGTTCACGATGCACTTAGGGAATTGTATAGCAAAACTGAGTTCATGGGTGATGGTTTCTGAGGCCGTTCAGTGTTTTTACATCATATCTGTTTTTACTTTTTTAAAAGGGAAGGGTTGTGAATCTTAGTTATTACCTGTAAAAAGTTTGAAAGAAATGCAAAGGAAGAAATGCAATTCGATGGATGGCATTTTTGTTCCAGAGGAAACACGGACATTAAACTAATACGTAATAATTGATCAATGTGAATTCTGTTTAGATCACAGGCAGGTTTAAGCTCACATTCTGTATTTCAGTCTGTGATCAGCAGCTCATGGAATGTAGAAAGTTGGAAGCAGCTTAATGCATAGCGCTAATTCAGAAGCCAGACAATTAGCATAAACGCGAGAGAGAGAGAGAGAGTCAAAAGCTTGTCAACTTTCCGTGTGGAAGGCATTGCCACACTCTCTAGTCAATTTTTATTCGAAGCTTTTGTCAAAAACCAGACACATGGCTTTGGGACCCCGGTTCATGTCCGGTTCAGCTCACAAGGCATAATTAAAGAGAAAAGCCACCCGTTTTCGTTTCACTTCACTTGTTATAATCTGGGCTGGCTACTCACCAACTACCTTTATCCGTAGAATCTGTACAAAGTGTATTTCATGACGAAGGAACGTGACGTTCTATGCTGTCGCGCTGACTCTATCAGTACAATCGAAAATCTGGAGCGTATCTTTCTTCTTATGTTATAACCAATCATACGAAGCATCATTCGGGTTCGCTCTCGTTTTAGTCCACCGCCAAATAATTCTGATAAGTGCGACGAGATGATTGAAGTATACAACAGATTCGTGCCACACCGGCCTGGGGAGCAGCTCGGGAGACAGGAGGGATAGCTGGAAAATTGATTCAAAACCAAAAAGTAAGCCAACATGTCTTCCCCATAATTCACGAGCCTACAGGCCTACCCCCAAGGTGAAAAACAATCTTGTTGCTTTAACGCTAAGATTTGGGAACAGTTTCTCGTAGAAATCTTGACGAAAAGTAGGGGATGGAAATTAAATAAAAGGAGAGTCACTTGCTAAGTCTATCGTTATCTGAGGAACCAATACTAATCTACTGTCATTTTCCTTTATCGTGTTTGATTTTGATGGGCAATTCCAGTACAAGAGCATATAGATAGAACAGAACACCGGAGAATCATTGATTGATCTTCCCTAACCATTGTAAGGCCCACTCTTTGAAAATGGAAATCTCATTCCAGCACTACCTTGTGGATTTGGTTTAAGTAGTGAGAAAGGAGCAGACGCTGTGGCTTCAGAATAACAATTAGCGAAGGCATCATTGCTAATTGGACCATTCCCATTTCCTACACACCACCGCCTCTCTTTTCCTCTTCTCATAGCCTTTTGATGGCTCTTTTTCTCTCCTTTTTTCTTCAATCCCAAGATCAATGCGAATGATTTATTCATGCCACGCCTTCATTTCTCAGGAGGTAAAAAAAAAAAAAAGGTTTGATCTTGCAAAAGATGGTCCCATCGCAGGAATAATAATGCGTCGAGCCACTGAGTACTGACGCTGTACAGCTACGTACACATCAACTTGGCTGTTCACTACAGATGAAGCTTACCAAAAGGAAACTAATTGGTCAAGCTGGCAACCCTTAAAGTCTTGACGTTTGCATTCCAGACTATCAAAATCATTAGCATGCAGTTTCGTCAGATTTCAGTCAAATGATCTAGGCTTTTATTGGCTTAAACCCGCGTAAGCAAACGTACATTTTTTTTTCTCTTTAAGCGTAATGTATAGTCTCCAAGGTTCTCAAGGAATATGACAAAAACCCCCAGGCTGAGCACTGTTAAAGTTCTTTACATAGAACTAAAAAGGATTTATAAAACGGTCTGTAATTTCTGTCGCTATTAACTGTTTCGGCCGCCCAGGTTATGAACAAGATCCAAAAGAGCAGGAAGCACGAAAAATTATGCGCTTTGAAATTAGATATTCAGAAAGCCCATGACAGATCATCACACAATTTCATTAATATTGTCTCGAAATGACATAATTTTTTGTGGGAATCGAAATCAAATTCCTGTGCAAGTTGCAGCGTGCTTTCCCTCTCACTTATCAAATTATTGTTAATTGGCAATCCCAGGAATCGTTATGCATGGGCTGATACTACATATTTAACAAATCCGGACTACTTAAAGCCCAAAAGGCTGCCCCGTCATTTTTTAAGAAATAACGGCGAGTGTTTTTTTTAGGAGAAATTGCAAAAAAAGACTTTGGAATTGTAAAAACGCAGATAGGGACCATTGACAACTTCACTTTGGGTTTTGACAAGAATAATATGCCCTGAAGTTGTCAAAACCCAAAGTGAAGTTGTCAAGGGTCCCTATCTGCGTTTTTGCAATTCCAAAGTCTTTTTTTACAATTTTCCCTTTCTTTTACCGCTAAATGTAAATATAGACTAATTAAGAAAAATATGTTGGCATTTGAATGAAGAGAAATTCTTACATGCTCCCAGTGCACCACCGTATCCATGCTCTGACAAATAAGATCATGACAACTCAACACTTTATCTTATGTGTCAGCCTATGTGTCAACCATTCCCTTCCTATTATTTTAATCATTTATTTTTGAAAAGCGTGCTGTTATCACCTCCCTCCTCTCTCTCATACGTCACTTTACTTTTACAAAAACCCTCATCCTCTTTCTCACTTGCCATCTGCTACCAGCTCCCCGCCTCGATCTCTCTCTGCCCACCCACAAGTACATCACTCTCTCCGCTCCTTCCTCCCTATCTCTCTCATTCTCGTATTTTGTATTTCTTCATTTCTTAAATTTCAAGTCTGATTTCTTTCTCAATCATAATATTTTATTGACCTTTTTCTTTTAAAAAAATAGAATTGAAAGGTAAATATATATAAGTAATATATAATTCTGTTTTTTTATTCTCACGTTTTCTTTTAAGGAATAGAATTAAAATAATTAATAACTAAAGAACATAAAATGACAAATTTCAAAGTAAAAAATAACAACAGATTCATGCCTGATTATCTATCAGTAAAATTTTTTAAAAATTAAATTGTTTTGGGACCCCTGATGATTCTCCCAATATATTACTTTTTTGGTCCTATTTACAGGATACTGGGAAATTTTTTTTATATTGATATATAATTTTACCTTTAATTTATTATTATATTGATTTTGTTTACATAAGGTATATTATATACTATCTCTAGTTCTATTTATATTTATAGACTATAAACATGGTCTTATAATTAGGACTGGGGATAGTATTAGATAGGGATAAAGTTGAAATATTATTGAATTTTAAATGATAGTTAATAAAGTTCAAAATTTTTCTTGGTTTATATAAAACATGTTAGAAGTGACTTATAAATAGGATTAGGAAAATATAAATGAAAGGTCTGAATGAAAAAATTGGAGTTAAATCTAGATATTATTAAAAAAATCAGGAGTTCAAAAAGTGTGAATAAAAAAATTAAAGTTAAGTAGAGATATTATAAAAGAATCAAGAGTATATTATAAAAAATAAGAGTTGAACGAAACATCAACTCTATTTTTTTTGAAAAAAAAAAAGAAAAGGTAAATAAAATATTATGATTGAAAAAAAAAATCAGACTTGAAATGTGTGGGAAACAGTAAGAATGAAGGAATACAGAATATGAGAATGAGAGAGATAGGGAGGAAGGAGGAGGGAGAGTGGCGTGCTTGTGGGTGGGCAGAGAGAGACCGAGGCGTGTAGCTGGGAGCAGATGGCAAGTGAGAAAGAGGGGTGAGAGTTTTTGTAAAAGTAAAGTGACGCATGAGAAAGAAGAGGGAGGAGATAGCAGCACGTTTTTCAAAAATAAATGATTAAAATAATAGGAAGAGAATGGTTGACACATAGGCTGACACATAAGATAAAAGCTATTGAGTTGTCATGATCTTATTTGTCAGAGCATGGATACGGTGGTACACTGGGAGCATGTAAGAATTTCTCTTTGAATGAAGGCCTCGCAGAAATAAGCGTTTGAAGATATTATTGAAATTCAGGGGGAATTGATTACATGAATGAAAATCTCACTAGCCCTCGTTATACCTTATTTTCATTTAATTATTGCAGGGACGATGCGTTCATCTCAAATGCTATGCTAAATTATAGTCTCAGTCTCCACTATTGTATCGCGTCCATTTGCTCCATCATGTAAATATATCTTACGAGTTTACTTGGCGTCAAATATAGCACCCGAAAGGAAGGGGGATTTTTTTTTGGGGGGGGGGGTACAAGGAAGCGGAATATTGATCAAGGGGCAAATCCGAACGAAAGAGAATGGGCCTACAGGCTCATGATAAAATTTCAAAATAAGAACGAATAGTTGGTATGGTCCTATTTCTGCCCCAAGCAAGGCAACCACGATCCAAGTTCATATTGGGTCGGAGACCTATGTATCCTGAACAAGCCCATTATTTTTGCCATTCGCAAGCGGCCCTGAATCCTGAGCCCAGAAAGTGCGCACAAGCCACGATTTAGACTTCAGTGAAGGAGTGAAGGACGCACGAGAATCGTCTCTGACAACGAAGCTAGGAAAGGGATCGAGAGTTGGAGACTTGATGAAGGGGATTGTATTCTCCAGCTATTTATCGCTGGAGTAACTATGTAATAGAATGATCATTGCCATTGGGCAAAGCATGCTGGTCATAATTCTCGTTCGGGCTCCTCTCAGTTCTTCTCAACAAAGAGACGCCAATGCCCGGAGTCATAATTTCTATGGCTTCTGTGACTTCTTTTTCTGAGGACTGCAACGTTTTCACTCTGGTACCGCCTTTATTTAATTCTCTTCAAGTTCACGATGCCCTGCTCCCGTTGCCTTCGGCGTAAAGTCATATTTCTCCGACGAGTTCAGTTTTAACAACAGAATTATTTAATATATTTATTTTGTTATGAATTAAATTGTGAGTGAAATAGCAAGATTTAATTCTCCTCAGGAAATAAGGCATCAGTGGGCACATCATTGAAATGCGCACGAGCAAGGGGGTTATGGCAACGGCATATAATGCTCTGGTGCTTCACCAACCATTCAAGAAGCCAACAAAACTCAAGGAAGCGTCATAAGATTAACATTATTCTTAATTGCAGTGGAAAGGAGGCATTAGAAAGACAGAAATGGCGGAGAAAGTATGATTGAGTACATGCTGCCGCAAAAATCAGGCTTCACTTGGACAACTCGGCAGAAAAAGTGGTGGCCAGGCATGTGGTGGTTGACGGGGACACACCGCTTGAGCCACCCAAGTACCACCTCTTGATCGCATCCACCACATTAGCATTCTCCACCACGAACTTGGAGTCTTCCTTCCCCTCCAAGGACACCACAATCTGCACACAACCCTTTGCAAATTAGAAAAGGGCCATCCATTTTGGCAACCCACTGTTTACTTGTTCCTCAAATTTACTTACCTCAGCCGTCGGAGAATTTGCTGGGAAATAATATGTGATGACCGAGTGTTTCTTGAAGTACTTGGACTGGAAAAACTCCACAACTTTTTCCAAAGCTTCTTCCTCCTCCTCCTCGTACTTGTCCTCTGCTGCCAATCGATCTCTCACGGCCGTCTCTATCTGGGTTCCATACTGGGAACCCTTGATCTCCTTGATCACCACTATTCTGATAAATTTCTCCACCGGGGCTGCACCGACAGAATGACACAAGTTTGTTTCAATTTCGTTTTACCAGATGTGGAAGCTTTCCGTACAGAGACCAATACATGATTAGGATTGTGTGTTACGTACCAGAGATGAGAGTAGCGAAGAAATCATCGCTGTCTTCCAGCTCCTTGGCGGTTTTCCCCTTCCACTGCTGCAAGTGATTCACTATTTCGGGCTCGAAATAGACCCCAATGGAGTAGAACTTGACTTGGAGGAAGTGAATCTCCATGTCCGTAATCCCTGGTCAGAACAAAGAAATCAATCTAGGGTCGGAATAGGAAACGTTGACCTGCGAGAACAGTGATACAAAATCCGAAGAAGAAAACGAAATCGGGGATTAAAACTAAAAGTGAAACTGACCATGACCGAGAAGAGAAAGGGGCTTGGCAGTAGTGATCTTGGAAGGATAAGAGATTTCATCGACCATCACCGTTTCAGTTTGAGCAGCCACTGCAATTGAAAGTCACAAAAAGGTTACACGTAAGTAAGCAAGCAAGCAAAAGGAAGAGAAAGACAGAGAGAGGGGGAGGAAGAGTAGCCTTACTGGTTGTGGTTGCAGGCGATTGGGGGAGAAAGAGAAAGGTTGAGAGGGGATATGTGAGGGGCAACAGAAACAAGAAGGAAGGAAGAAGGGGGAGTTGATAAGGCAGGCGCAGGAGACGGCTCAATGGTGCCTCCTCAAATCAAAAGGCCCAGAGGAGGTAGGTAGGGAAGGGAAGTTGGTGAGGCCGTGAGATTATCATTTCCCACCGTCCCCCCATAAATTCCATTCTGCTGTGCCCACCTTTCTCTTAATTACCACATCCTCCATTCATTATTACTAGTCACGACTTGGATCTTTTGTTGCCTTGTATGTGTGCTTCCGCCACCTAATCACGTTTCAAATACATATCCAAAAATTGAGAATGAATAGCGGATGATTGCTGACTTCAATTTAGTTGTGCTCCAAATTCTGCATGCTTTCCCCCGCCACTGCCGGGTTTGGTGGCACTGGCACGAGCTCTCCCCTCCTTCCTTCTACCTACTCATCTCTACCCATAAACACACTCGCTTCGATCTTTTTAATGCCAACAATTTCCTCGCATACAAAAAAGGTATTTTAAGCAAGGACCCAGTCATCGGTGGAAATTAATTTTACTGCGTTGACCAATATGCCCATCCTTTTCTTTTTTTTCAGCAAGCAACTATAATGTTTTTTCAATGCCCCAACTTTGATTTTTCCATGCTTAGATTTTGGTTATTTTCGATTTTTGTATGCGTGCCTTTGATTATTTAAAAAAATATATATGCGAGTATAACCATCTTAAAATAAAAACATTAATTATCACCAATATTCCTCCAGGGTCTTCAAAAGCGTCATTTTCCGTGACGTGGGTCGGAGTCAAAACTGGGTTGCTGACAATTTTGTCGCACGAAATGAAAGTAACAACTCACAAGCACGTGCCTAATACCCGAAGCTAACAAGACTACCAGCTAACAAGACCGAAGGAGAGATGGGGAAAAAAAACAACAGAAGTTAAATTTGCAATTGATAAAAAGATTTAAAGAAAATCCAAGTCTGGTTTAGATTTCCCAAAACGATTCACGTGGCAGTTTTAAAAAACAAAACAGGAAATTGACTGTTTCCACATTATATGGAATGGACTCATGTGTGAAAAACTCAAACAACAACAAAAGTACAATATCACCTGCCTCTCGTGAGTTGTGGGTATGAGAACTCATTGTTGGGTTGGGGGGAGGGGAGAGATATATATTTAAATTTTTAAATTTTATTAGTTGTCATTTAAAATTTAATAAGTTTTTAACTTTATTTCTATTTAATATATATTATATCTCATGTAAACAAAGTTAACACAATAATAAATAAAAAGTAAAATTGTATATCTATATAAAAAATTTCTTTTAATACCCTATAAATAGGATAAGAAATATTTTCTTTCACTGCTTTATAAATAGGATTAGAGAAGTATATATAGATGAAGGTGTGAAAATACTCCCTTCAGTCCTATATATAACTCTTAAATAACTGAATCACGTTTAACGAACTAGTCATTAAAATTAGTTAAAAATAATAAATATATCATAAATATATTTTTTTTCAAATTTGCCTTTATTTATTAAGAGATTAAATGAGAGAATCAATAAATGAAAAAATGATGAAAGAAAATATATAAGGGTAATATTAATAAAAGAGAAGAAGTACTAAATACATTTAACTGAGGGCAAAATAAAATAAAAAAAGGTGTTAAGACAAGTTCAAAAATAAAATCTATATTTTGGATCAAACTTCTCTTCAAAAAGTGAAGTTCATATATATACAGGACCGGAGGGAGAAGTTATAAATTGCCGGCAAACGACACATTCGTATTAATATTAATAGCGATGTTCAAAATTCAAATACTCGTCTGTTGAGAATGTGAGCTGCATCCTCTGGGCTTATTATCATTTTTATGCTTCTTCACCGCAGTCCCCGGGGAGTCCAACGTGCTAGTAACCCACCAAGCTGGTGAAAATACCGTGTCAAATACAACATAAAATATGACGTTTGTAGGCAGATATACATTTTGGGGGTCGGTCTCGAACCTTCCTTTTTTTTTTTGGGTCAAAACAGGCCAGAGACCAGTCGCGTCGCAATTGTTTTATAAGAACTAACAAATTTGAAATCCAGTCCAAGGTTCCAAGTCGAAGTCTGCTACGCTGCTTCCGAGTCTTTTGCTTTTTTGGTCAAAATACGCTGCTTCCGAGTCTAGGGTCCGCTTAAATCATCTGATTCTCGTCCCAATTCTCAATCTTAGAGAGTATTTGGATAGAAACCAAATCATGATTTTAGAAGTACTTTTAGGATTTACGAAGTAAATCTATTGAGTAGTTTGTCTCATTTTGCAGAAAAGTGATTCTGAGAAGCACTTTTAAGAGTTGCCAAACACCCTCTAAACGCGGTGCTGAATTGCTTCAACTTCAGGTGGAGTTGCAGTCAGGCATTTCTTTTGGGCCCGTTTCCCCTATAGTTGCTGTCCTTTAGCAGTTTGGGCTCTTCTTCACTCTCATTCTTTAACAATATTTTGTCTGCCCATGGGCTTAAGTTATTACCTGTCCCCTAAAACTGAAGCCGGATCATAGCCCATCACAAATTTTTTTCCATGCATTGGCATCCTTCTACTAAAAACAAAAATCTTAGTTCAAACACCATCAAGCACTAAATATGTGTATATTTCCTAGTGAGAATTTAAATATTAATTTATCACATTATGAGAGACTAACTTTTTTTACTAAACCTGGTCTTTATTATTGGTCCATCACAGAAATATTTCTATAATTTTTTAGTAACACTTTTTTTTTGCACTCACATCTATTGTATGTAAAAAATATGTTCTTATCAAGATTTCAATTTGCATCGTGTTTATCTGCTAATAATTTTATTTATTACATGCATTCTAAATTAAATTTCTCAATATTATAAACTACAGAGTAATCTTTTCTCTTTTTTGTATTCGATGTTCTCATATTGTTCTAATTATCTTTTTTCCTTCCTGAAGTCCTAATTATCTTTAAATCAAATTCACCTAAACTCTTCTTGTATATATTAAAAAAAAATCATAATCAGCCGAGCATTTTTGCAGCACTCTCATTTTTAAAACAAAAACAAGAAAAGGTCCTGGAATGGCCAGATTCTTCCGAACACGTGCAATCTTAGTCCGGATCCATGAACGGTCAGAATTAGAAGCACAAGTGGGGGGGTAAACGATCAGCGATGGATTTTGTACCGTCAGAGTCACACATAACATTTAATGCCAGTCAAATTGTGACGTCATGGCAAAAAAGAGGGTATTAAATTGGACCGTGTGTTTCTTCACCAAAAAAAAAAAAAAAGGACCGTGTGTTAACGTACAATGACATGGAGCTCAATCTGATGTGTCAATGTGCTGGCATCAATCCCCCTGCAAAAGTGTTGACGTGGTGATCCACGGGTCCAACGTGTCATGGCTCTTCAATTCTATTGGCCAAAGCTTTACTCGGAGCGAACGCCCCTGTACGTCTGCGTTCCAAATGCATGCGCTTGTCGCGGGAATCCACGTGCCTCCCCACATCGGCCCCGCCCGCCAACCTGCCCCAACTTCGTCTTCGGTTCTTTACGTCACACCCACCCCTCCCTCATTATCGCATGCATTCAATCTTCCGCTTCTTCTTTTACTCCACCAATACCCGCTTTCCATTTCATTATTGCCGCGTAAAATTATTCCCAACCGAGGATCTACGGTTCTCTTTGCCTTCAAAATTTTCACACTACTGCGGATCAATACCCAGTCCTTAAAGGCTCGCACCGTAACCAAGTAGGTTCGATCGCAGAGAAACAAAGCCCCTCTCTCCTAAAGCAAAGGGATTCTGTTATTGGGAGTTGAAGCAGCTTTCACAAATCCCAGAAACGTTAGAAATGTGAGTTTGAAGCTCCAACTCTCTTTATTACCATATAGCGCTCTCCGTGACCGTGACAACGGAAAGGAGGAGTCCCCTTCCATCTTGAATTTAAAGCTTCATATCATTATAATACCCACCTCCTTTCTCTGCTATATCCTCCTCCGGCCTGCTCCTTCCTATTCACTTTCTCCTCCTCACGGATAACACAGGTCGATTTTTTTGCCCGTCTCTTGTCAGTTAAGACCCCAAAAAGACTCGTTTTTGCAGCGGATGGCATCGGCTACAATCGGGATAGGGAACAACAGCTTTATTGGGGATCGCGTGGGGAAATGGAAGATCAAGAATCGGTGTAGTGAACAGTTGGTGGTGATCAGTCATCAGAACCGCTCAAGAGGGATACGGAAGGGGAGGATCTCGGCCACCTCGGCGAGTTTGGAACCGATTTGGAAGTACGAAGGAGGGGGGAAAGAAAAGCACCGCAGAAACGACGCCGTTGATGCTCACGAAAGACTAGATGAGTGGATGAAAAATTCGGTGGTGGAGATCGTGAAGAATTTAAAAGAAGCGCCCCTGTTAGTACAGGTGTATCCAAAGAAGTCAAACGCTGGTGAAACGACGGCCCTTAAGACAGATCAGAGGGCAATGGCGGATGATTGGGCGGGGGTGGTGGAAAAATGGGAAACGGGGGAGACGCCATTGCCGGAAGGGGTAATATTGGTGGAAGAATTAGGGGATGAAGGGGGAGAAGGAAAGGGGAGGACGACGAAGGCGTGGGGGGTTGTGGTTCAGGGGAGAGGGGTGGGAGCCGGGCCCATCTGTTACTTGCTGAAGACGAGTCGGGTCAAAGCGGGTCCTGGAATGAGTCCGTTTTGCACCCATTTCTGCTTAGTCCGAGTAAAGAGTTTCAGGGAAACCGCTGAATCGCAGCTCAAGAATTGTTGGCTCTTGCAGGGCCAGGGACCCTGATGGTTCGGATTCTGCAATTGACTTGAAAAAGTGTACAGATTCTGAAGATGATCAGTATTGCACCTCGAAGGCCAAGTTTGTTAAATGGTTGTATACAGTCAATTCAGGTGAATTGTGCACTTGATCACTAATATTAATAGCTGCCGATTTCTATGTTTTTATGGATGTAAGTATTTGTTGTTAATTTTTTTAAAAACTATATAGCGAAGTAATATTGTATTCAAACCCAATGAAAGATGTAGCTCCCACTCAATGACTTTTGTGGCACTACAGGCTACTTTTATTAAGTGAAAATTACGCAGAACCATTAGTTTGGAATACACTCATTATTTAAGAGAATATTCTTTGGCAAAAGTGACGTGTATACATTTGTGAAACTTAAACAAGTCTACAGGAATCTAAATAATTGATGATAAGGATGAGAAAGATAAGTTTTTTAATTAATGAGAGGTCAGGTAGTGGTAATTTTTGAAATAATAGACCACCACTTACTAATATTTAATTCAATTTCAACCTCCGGATTGTGAGAAGGGAAACCAAACTCAAAGCTGCAGCCTTATTTTTTGTTGGCCAGAGTCACAAGTTATGGCCACTATCAGAAGTCGGTCGACTTATTATGAGCGCTTTTGCTTATAAACGTTGTCGTGTGATTCAGACAAATCCGCTTGCTTCCCTTCCTCCTCCACTTACGTTCGTTGATCTTCGCCTGAAGGCCCGGAGAAGCATTATATTGCACCCACGGGCTGCAATGGCTGCACAACTTTTTTGTTTTGAAGAGGCTCATAAAATTACTCAGAATACGAATTATTGAAATGGAAGCCATACCATCCAGAAATGATTTAACAAAATAAATTTTAATTGAAAATAAATAATACTCTCCGATCCTTAATATAAGATCCATTTAACTAATTTGATTAATTAAGGAAGTTAGGTAAGTTAGTTAATTATAAGAAAAGTGACACATTTTTCCTAAAATACCATAATTATCTTTCTTAATACCCTATCTCCCTCTTCTACTTGATTATGGTTGATGGAGTATCCATAAAGGTAATTTAGAGAAAAATGATAAATATGAGAAATGGATCTTATATTTAGGACTAAAACAACTCAAAATTGGGTCCTATATTAAGGACCGGAGGAATATATTGATATTATGATTCTGAGGATTAGATACAAATGTTTTCAACATCTGTTCAAGTCATTGAAATAACAGTCCCCGTGAGTGGGGATGGGGATGGCAGTGGAATTAAACGAGGTGGGTGGCGTAGAGCAAAACGTGTTTTTTAAAAATCGTCCCCCAATTCATTGTGTTTGTTCGATTCATTTTCATTGTTTCGTTAATTTTGCAGGGTTTTCAAATTCGTTAATACTATACTCCTGTCGCGGTATCCACGTTCTGCTCTGCTCCATTCTGTCCTGTATAGAGTATTTTCAAATATAATGTTTAAAAATCAATCTTCCGGTCTTCCCAAACTTTCAAACTTTAATCTTACGTCATACTATTTCTAGTACTTAATATAAGAATTAATTTTGATGTTTATTTTGATTTTAAATATAAAATCTTAATCTATCTTGTTTCTTCTAGTTATTTATTTTTTTCTTCAAGATAGCTTTGTAGTAATAATAGTTTTAAATAATAAACTTGACTAACAAATGTATTTTAGGAAAAATAACATGTATTCATTATAAATTAATTAATTTTTTTAATCTACTCAAATTAGTCTATTAGTTCTTATATTAAAGATAAAAACTAGTGTAATACATACTCTTTGATTCTAAATATAAGATTCTTATACTAGTGTGTATAATAATCATATATTTAGAATTGGAGCGGTATATAAAGAGGAGGGGAGAGGGAGAGAGACTTCACTCGTTTTGTAAGGTTGACGTATCTTCAGATTCTGTCCAGAGAAGCTAGTTAAAAAAGTTTCTGTCCAGAGAGGCAACAGAGATCGGATTCTCAGGGTATGACATATAAGTATATAGGAAGAGTTTTACTTTGATTTATATGAAATTTACTTATAAGTGATTTCAATTTTGATTTTAAACAGAACCTTTACAAATCTATTTAAAATAATTTATAAATAGTTTTTCAATCATAATTTATAAAACAAGAGATAAATATATGAGAAGAATTTTGTTTTATATATATAAGAGGTATTTATAAATGTATATCTAAGTGATGCCGAACGAACACGTCGTCATACTCATCCTCATCCTTTTAAGATTCCTCTTGCCTCTTTACCTGCTCGTCCATTTCTTCCTCCACATTCCCAGCTCGGCATCAAAAGATTGAATTATTTTTTTGTTTTTGTTTTTTGTTGCGAATGAATCTCGATCCACCACCTGCATAAATCCCTTACTCTTTGGCAATATGCTTTCTTAATTGTAATACCATCTCCGGTCCTAATTATAAGAGCTAGTTGACTAATTTGAAGAGATTAAGAAAAGAAGTTAAGTTAGTTATTTGTAGTAAATATATAATGTTTTTCCTAAAATATCTGTACTAATTAAATGTATTGGCTATAATTACTATTATTAGAAGGATTATCTTGGAAAAAAAATATATAAATATGATAAACAAAGTGGTTTGAGGTCTTATATTTAGGACCAAAATAAAAATCAAACAGAGTCTTATATTAAGAACCGGGGTAGTATTTGGGAGACTAATAACTGTTTCTACAATATGATCCAGACCAATTAATAAAATTATCTATTGCAAGCCATCTTTCCAATAACACCAACAACCGTAGATTGGGATTAGTAGCCGTACAAAAATCTTTGTCAATTATTAACCATTTTAAACGACGCAAGATAGTAAGAATGCAGACAAGAAAACCTCAATCTCCCAAACCTCTCTCACCATAGGAAAAGGTAAAAACCTGTGTTTTCTGAGATTTTATGTAAACCATTTTGTTCTGAGGGAAAAGGAATATCAACAAATAGCCATTCAACAAGCAGATTGGCTTAAAAGGGGGCGGGATAGAGAAATATCTGGTGGAGACAAAGAAGAAAGAAACTAACAACGAGATAGCAAGACATGATAGGGAGTATAAGATTTTGTTGGGAATAGAATTTGCAGATGGTCTCAAAATGGGTCACGAAAATGTCTGTGATTTTGATTTTTCCTAAAATTCGTCGAGTGGGATTTCCATCTGCATTTACTCTCCAGGTATACAAGGCCATGCATGAAACCTTCATGCACTTCTTGTGACGGTCCACTTGGTCCTTATTTCTCTCTTCTTAGCAGGTCTTTGTCAGCGAAGCGTGTCATCCTTCTCATCGTCCTTGTACTCCTTATTAATCCTATCGCAGTCTGCTTTGCTTTACCGGACTACTTTTCTTACTCATTAAAGAAACGTAGGATGGAGGTCAGTTGGGAGAGCATGACCACTAAGATATTGGGCTCAACTTCTTCTTCCAGCTTTTCGAATTGGATGACGGAAAATGGCCCCACTCCTCATGTCTTAGAGGTTGATGACAATCTCGTTGATCGCAAACTTGTCGAGAAGCTTCTGAAGAACTCTTCTTGCAAAGGTACCATTGTAAATGCGTCAAGAGTGAATGGTACTAGATTAGTGACAAGCAGAAAAAGGGGCAAGGGCATTGGAATTCTTGAACTGATAGCACACATCAAGAAGGGAACTATGAGTAACTATTTGAAGCAGAGTCTTCTCTTTACAAACCCCACAAAACTTAAATTTTCACTGACATGTTTGATATGATTGTTTTTAGAGATCCAAAGTTAATTTGATTATCACAAACTATTGTATGCCTGGGATGACAGGCTACGATTACTCAAGAAGATCAAGGTAGATATAAAGAGCATTTTCAATCAGTTTCAGTTTTTTTCCCGCCACATTTCCGAATCTTCTCTATCAAGGTGCATGAAGGAATTGTCTATCGTGAAGGAAGTTCCTGTGGTCATCATGTCATCTGAGAATGTGCCGACCCGGATTAGCAAGTAATTCCCAAAATTCTTATTTAACTAATATCTGTTTCTCGCTAGGGATGTTAGGTTTAGGTTTTTCTTTCTCATCCACTCCTTAATCCTTAATTGTTGTGCTGATGAAACAGTGTTTGGAGGAAGGAGTTCAAATGTTCATCCTAAAACCCCTTAAGCAATATGATGTTAATATACTGACTTGTCAATTCATGAACTGCTGAGGCCAAACATATCTTGTACTCAAATCATTTAGTAGCTTTCCACGGCTACTTCAGACCAGTTTGTTCCAGTGAACTAATTCCAGATGTTTTAGAGTAGACAGATTTTTCTCTCTTTAAAAAATGTTGTCACGTCCTATGAAATCTCAAACCGATTTCAGGTTTCTTTAGTTGAATTTGCTGTGTTCTTTTCTGTCTTTTTAGGTTTTGTCCCGGTTTGAGCACAACATTTCAAGCGAGCACACGCCCCAGAAATGAGTACATATCAACATCTCAACCAATCAATTGAATACGTACTGTCAAATTTATAACAATTCACATTATTTTTCAATCACTGATAGCGCCGCTTTTTCAAGTTACTAACTGTCATGAAAAATTATTGGTGATGTCTAGGCGAGAACTGTGTTTGAAGTGTGAACGCGCAAAAGGTATTAATGTGAAATCTTACCGTTGGGTACTTGGGTATGTTCCATAAGCTGACTCAGTAGGCACGGATTCACATTAATAAATAAATACAGTTTACATGACAGTATGATAGAAGGCGACGCATGCGTGTGATAAATATTGAAATACTACCATGGAGTCCACAAGAAATAATTAGTGTGGCTCACAATTCAATTCAATTCAATCAGTCAGGTCAAAAAATTCCCATTCAATCAGATCCTATGCTCGAAACAAAAAGCCCACCAAAACCGCGTTTTATTGACAACAGCCCTCTGCCCAAACATGGTTGGCGTGTTTTGGTCATTGATTTTAAAAACAGAATGTCTTTCTGTTAAGACTCGTGATAAATCTTCCTGTACTTTCTATAACTTTTAAATAGTGCAAGTCTCCCTTTTTATATATATATATATATATATATATATATTTTTATAATGGATATAGATTGTTTATACAAATTTTCACATGCAAGATTATTTTGAATAAAAATATTCTCTCCGGTTTTGAATATACAAGTCAAGAAGAGTTTATTTTAGTTATAAATATTAACCCATTTTCTTGTCTCTTTCATTCTTGGTATCTTTTTCAAACCAAGTTATTCTCATAAGACTACAAGATCAATTATTAATTATTAAAAAGAAAAGTAGTTCAAGAAAATCAACTTTCTTTATAAATAACCAATTTACCTTATATTCTTAATATGCGTGGATTATTTAATGTTTAATGTACCAAACTAAAAAAGAAAAAATAGCAAATAAAGACTCCCAATATGTGAAATTATGATTTGTGACTCTCAATTTGAAAAATGACAAATAAAACCTAGTTTTATATTATAAATATGAAATCTTAGTGAAATATCTAAAATGTCTTTTAATCAAGTTGTGATTTAGTTTACTGAAATTGTCATTCGCTAAAATGAACTTGTCATTTTTCATAGTCAACTTATCATTTGGCATACCTTCAATTAAGTGATCTATTGAAGTTATCATTTGCTAAAGTGAACTTATCATTTGGCTGAGAGGCATTTCAGACATTTCACTAAGATTTTATATTTACAATATGGGACAGAGTCTTTATTTTCTATTTTTTAAATTGAGGGTCTCAAATCACAATTTCATATATTATGGGGTTTTTATTTGCTATTTTTCTAAGATAAAAAACTTTGGAACGTAGAAGGAAGGAAGGGAGGATAAAAAAGAGGAATTAACTTTCATTTTTTTTCCAGCAAAGAAAGTCATTTTTACCTATTATTTCATTAAACAGAATCTAAAATCGGTCCAATTTTGAGTACTGAATGACAAAACAACAAGGATACGAAGACTTTCCGCCAAAACAAAAATCCACATGCTTGCTTCAGATTTCCCTCCTCAAATTCGAAGTCAGGTAAAGGATATATTCCTTTTTATCATTATCTTTAAAAAATTCGTTCGGGGCAATCCGACTCCGTACCTCTGAGTGGCCCTTACCCCGCTCCTGAACTCCTCGTACTGCGCTTCTGATTCCCGAGTTTTGGCAATGGCGACTGTGTTGGAGCCGTCAGCTGTGAATCCGCCCATCGCTCTAAAGTCACGTCCATGTTATCCCAGTAATCTAAAGTTTCAGACTTTTCCCCTAAAATCCACGTCTCACAGTCGTCGTCCTCCTGATACCAATCGTTCTTCTTGTGCTGGAATGTCTTCTCCCTCTTCTTCACGAAGACCCCAAGACACTGGCCTCGATACTGAATCCGACCCAGACACGACGCGCGACCGCCGGCGAGCCGTTAGGCTGGCCTGGGAGAAGCTAGTCCGGTGGTCCAGGTCTTGGCGCTCCAAGGTCAAGACTGACGTACTTGAACGGACAAACAAGGTTTGCTTTGTCATTCTCCTTTTTTTCCTTATTTCTTTTAATTTGATATTTTCAGTCTCTTTACTGCTTCTGAGCAATTGAGTATGTTCTTTCCCTGGTTTCTGAGAACTTATTATGACAACACTAATATTGTCGATAACTTCATTTTCATTTTTTTCATTCGCTGTTTTCGGTTATTTATCTTGTGGCATGATCATTTGTTAACCCATGCATTCAAAATGTTCCGTCCTGTATCCATAGAGCGCTTGCTTTTTGTTCGAGCTGGCCTTTCCATTTGTAAGTTTCTTGCATGTACATTTTGGATATTACACTCGCGATATTTAATCCCTTTGCCGGGGCATTTTGAAACCCACTCGTACCACAGGTGGCTGTACTAGGAGGGGGATCATTTGGGACGGCAATGGCTGCACATGTTGCTAATAAGAAGGCTCAACTGGAAGTCAAGATGCTTGTGCGGGACCCTCAAGTTTGCTTATCTGTTAATGAGAGGCACTTCAATTGGTAAACTCTTTTGTCAGCCGCGTAATTCACCTTATGGTCTATTAATATTATCTGCCATTTCTCTTAAGTGATTGTCTTCTTGAAGCAAATACTTCCCTGAACACAAGCTTCCAGAAAATGTTGTTGCAACAACTGATGCAAAAGATGCTTTGGTTGATGCCGATTACTGCCTTCATGCTGTGCCTGTTCAGGTCATCCAGATTTTTTGGACTGCACTAGTCTACTAGTATTAGTTACTGGTGTTTTATTATGTCTTTCTTTTAGTGAAATAAGATGCATTGATTCAATCGTGCATTTGACATTCACAACAGAAGCGATTGTCTGAAATCTGAATCTTATCTCTACTATTGCAGTTCAGCTCATCCTTTCTCGAGAGTGTTGCAGATTTTGTTGATCCAGGCTTGCCATTTATATCTCTTAGTAAAGGCCTGGAGCTGAACACTCTGAGGATGATGTCTCAAATTATTCCTCAAGCATTAAAGAATCCTCGCCAACCTTTTGTTGCACTATCAGGGCCTTCCTTTGCTTTAGAATTGATGAATAAGCTTCCCACAGGTTAAGCTGGTGGATCTCGTACTTTCAATTCTCTTCTTTTTGAGGTGACAAAATAATTGATATTGGGTTGTTTTCCTACATTTTGAAATAACAGCTATGGTGGTTGCATCCAAAGACAAAAAATTGGCAAATGCAGTTCAGCAATTGCTATCGTCAAGTCAACTAAGAATAAGTACATCAAGGTAGAGATGATCTTCACTAGGTTCATCATATTAAATCATTTCATATGCAAAATGCCTGAACCAGTCTGTCACGAGTTGGATATTTGAGCATCTAATGCTTCGCTAACCAACTCTGTTTCCGTTCTCAATTAATGTATAATGTATTACCTTCCTGGTTCATTCTATCTTGGCTTCCTAAGATTCCCTGGCTTTTGTATATTTTAATTAGGGTGCTCATGTTCAGTGTGTAATCTCTTTTAACTCCAGTGATGTTACAGGAGTTGAAATCGCAGGTGCACTTAAGAATGTGCTTGCAATAGCCGCAGGTATTGTGGAAGGTATGAATCTAGGCAATAACTCAATGGCTGCTCTTGTTGCACAAGGCTGTTCAGAGATACGATGGCTTGCAACAAAGGTGATCAGATTTCTACCTGCGATATCAGTTCTGTACTTATCTGTAACTTTCACCTCTCTTCTTTCCCTAGTAATGCTGTATAGAATGTCCGAGTAAATCGTTTGTTTTCATTTGCATATTCTAGTGACTGTCCCGTGAATGGATTGATGGCAATATAGTCATCATAGTTTATCTGGGATGTGGATATATACTGTTGATGATCCTTAGTGTCCTTGTAGCATATGTTGCCTCTGAGGCTTCTGCAAATCAATAATGTCTTCTGTTTACTCTAATTGTCTTCTGAAGATGGGTGCAAAGCCAACAACGATAACAGGGCTATCTGGAACTGGAGACATAATGCTTACGTGCTTTGTAAATCTTTCAAGAAACAGAACAGTTGGTGTGCGTCTTGGATCTGGGGAGAAACTTGAGAATATACTGAATTCCATGAATCAGGTATCTCAGCAGGCCCTAGCTGTGCCAGGTTGTCAGCTCATAGCTTTTATATATGGTAGAATGGGACAATTGAAGTAAAATACATATGCTTTCTGTGTGAAGGTAGCAGAGGGTGTGTCTACGGCAGGAGCTGTGATTGCTTTGGCGCAGAAATATAATGTGAAATTGCCAGTTTTGACCGCAGTGGCACGCATCATTGACAGTGAACTTACTCCAAAAAAAGCCGTTTTCGAGCTGATGAGCCTTCCTCAGGTTATATTCCCACCCTCCTTTCAGAAGAAAAGGCAACAATGCTTTATGCTCAGTTATTATTTGCTCGTCTTATAGTGAGTTTGCGAATTTAATCGGAAGACAATTTTCTTTGTAGGTGGAAGAAGTATGAAACTCCCTCAGCTGCGCATT
This sequence comes from Neltuma alba, assembly GCF_004799145.2. Lineage (NCBI taxonomy): Eukaryota > Viridiplantae > Streptophyta > Magnoliopsida > Fabales > Fabaceae > Neltuma > Neltuma alba. The sequence goes on from NW_021637786.1 coordinate 151,758, forward strand.
ACATAGGCACGTCCTTACCTACCAGCTACCTTTTAACTGCTGCTGCATTTTATTTGGGCCATTCTTTCACTGCTGCCTCTTGGATATAATTATTTTTTTTCCTTCGCCATTGTGCTTCTGGTGCAGAAGCTTTGGTGAGGACAATTTTGCAAAAATGGGAGTCATCCCGTACAATTCATGGAATTTAAGAAATATAGACTATATGAAAATTGAAACCCAGCGACTTAACTCATGGAATACTTATTTGCCACCACGACTATCATTTTGAATTGACGAGGTTAGCGGTAGTTACGGGATGGAAGTTTTGCCATAGCATTATCACGATACTGTAAAACGCTGATCACAAAGCCTTAAATGAACTGAACCATTCAAGTTATAACTTAAAGCTAACCCTAGCCAGTCAGCTACAATAAAAATGGAAACTTCGATTTGCCATGTTGTAAGAGAAATGTCAGAAACCGAAGACATGACATTCAAAAGAAAGAAAACCCTAGCCTCTTCACATGAGGAAAGGAAAAGTCATTGAAGGACTTTCCCTTAACTTGTGGCCCTTCGCGCAAGAATACCATTCAAAGGAAAGGAGTCGAGGTTGTTTTGAAAAGCGTGGACCCCTTGAAAAGACCTGGAATTAACAATTAACCGGTAAGGAAGGATCGGTGCATGAATTTTTCTTTTCTAATTTTTAGCCTCATATAAAATGGAATACATGTTGGAGTTATCATACAGTTAGTAAGTTTTTTTTAATATATATATATATATATATATATATATATATGTTAAAACTGCGCTCTTCATGGCCGTCAGCACAGCCACCAAATCCTTTTATCTCATTCATGAGACTCGTCTCTGGTTAGTGTTACAGTTTGATGTTGTGGACTTTAGTTAGCTCTCGCCACTTACCCTAATCTCTGAGTTGATAGAAAGCAAAAGGAAAGTATTTTCACATAACTTCACATGCACACATAATGACAGAAATATACATAACTGGTGTATACTCCATCAGGAATTGATTTTGCACAAGACTAAGCCCGGATGGGTTCGAATTCTTCAGCGCGCCTCATCCTAGGATTGCACTGTATATATACGAAGTCTCATCATTTCGAAAGCCATCTGATTTTGAAATGTGCACAATCTACTGATTATAATATCTCACACGCGAGCGTGATCAAGATTATAAGTTTACAACGAAGGTTGGATTGGCCATATGTTGTCCGGTTAGTTTTCATCTGAGCAGTATCAGCTTAACTACTCAAACAGCTAGCGAATATAATTAAGAAATTATTAGTTGCGGGTAAAGTGATTCTCTGGTCAATTAAAGGGACATGCGTTCAAACTCTTGAGAATAAATATTAGTAGGGGTAAAACGGGGTCTTGGTCATAGCTTCAAACAGAAAATTCGTCAAATCCAAGGGAGGGGGTCCCAAAGAGAAACGGTATCAATGGGGCAAGAGGTCCCCCTCAAAACCCATAGAAAAAACTAAGTTTGAAATTCCAAGAAGCTAGCCAAGGTCATGACTGAGTCTTCGTTTCCACGTTCCCCCTTCCCCGTTTTATATTTATGAACCGTGTAAAAGGATATATATATATATTTACATAGAACCTTAATTTTTTTTTCTCACAGGGTCTAGCACAAAAGCACCAACCTAGAAGCTTACCCAGAAATTTACCCACCACGCCGCACCTTTTATGATTTGCCCGGTGCATATCATATGGCAAACCCCAGAAAGCAGAAAGACTCAGAAACCATGGAAGAGGCCACTGGTTGTTTGATATACCGTGCTTGTGAATTAGCTAGAAACCTGGAATCAAATTTTTCCAGCTTGGCTAGCCAACCTAAAGTACTATTCACGTCCATTGATGAGATAGTGAAGACGTTTTCGGCGGCAAAAGAAAGCCTACGACTGTGTTCCCAACACCCAACGCCATCTTCTTCTTCCTTTGGTCAAGCACGCCAGCCTGATCGGATGCCTGCAACTTCTAATTTCATGCCGGAGTGCCCAATCAGATCTACCAGCTATGCACAACCAATGGATCAGTCCATTCACGATCAAGTGCAGCGACAACCACGAACAGCTCGAATGCGACTGCCAAAGAGGTGTATAAAACTTTACTCGTATAACTGACTTAATTTTGATTAATTTAATTTGCTGAATTTATAGTATATATTTGTGTTGGTGATTGAAACTAACAAGCTATACGTATTGCCTTAATAAATCTTACCTCATTGAGAATTAAAGGCGTCATAGAGCCGTCTTCTCTTTTACGTCCCCCATGATTGGAAGTTCTTTTAGATGATGGCTTGCACCTCGTTCTCATCCCCAAAAATTAAGAAGGGGAACAAAGGAACAAAGTACTAGTGGGATGTGCTTTTGGGCTTTGCCCTGACATTACTTTAGCATAATCCGTACTAGATTATTGCTGTGGAACCGAAAGTGCACAGACTAAAATATTTGGATAGAATTTTCACGGAGCTTTCTTAATTAGGAACTAGGTAAGAAGGCACGCATATCTAATCATATATTGGCTTTTGCTGTACATAAATTTATATGCAGCAACTATATATGTGTGTGTGTGGTGACCCCATTAATGAGTAGCACATTCAAGCTATATTTACTTTAATTTAAGGTCATTACTGGCCTAATGGTTATTTGTGTGTTAAAGCAATGGCAGGAAAAGTGACTCGGCGACGAAGACAGTGATGGCACCTGCGCCTAGGTTTGGGGACACACAGATTCCACCAGAGGATGGTTTCACTTGGCGAAAATATGGCCAGAAAGTGATATTTGGCTCTAAGAACCCAAGGTTCATAATCATAATATATCATCCTCATATGCCTCATCTTGCCAGTAATTAGCAATTCAAACGCTCAAATTGACCACATGCGCATACTTGATTAGCTTATATATCATTGAATGGTCTTGAGTAATTATCAACTTTTGTGATGTTAGTACAGATACACTATAAAATAAATTATCTGAATCCGTGTGATTGATTATATCTTAATATATAGGTTGACAGATTCAATTCAAAACAGAGCTCAAGGTTCTTTTTTTTTTCATATCTATGCGCACATTCGTCCAATCATGTTAATTTCTCTTCATTTTTCATGATAGATATGTCTCTTCACATTTCTTCCCGTTAATAATTCGTTGTTGTGAAGTGAAATTCAGCAGTGGCCACAAAAATTAACCCATTAATCTTCCCAGAATTTAATTACTCTAAACATTCCTCACATATTTAAGATTCCTTCATTAATTTACGTGGGTCCTTTTGGTTTTATTATTTTTAGTCCGTTTCTTAATTATATATAGGCCAAAGTTTCGTAAATAGGGTTCTACAACCGAAAAAACTATTGATTTGATATTTTTTAAATCTCTGTATGTTAAATTTTCGAATGTCATTCTGAAACATAAACAAACTACGATTAGTGCCCTAAAATTACTATGCATGTAGTCATTCAAATTTTAATTTGATGTCATGTGTGCATGCGTGTTTAATATATTAACTAATATTTGCATAATCATTAGCTATATATATTAATAAAATTTAACGGCGAGCATGAAACAAAATTAAATCACAAATCAAATTATTAATAATTTAAACAATATAATGAATTAGACTCACTTAGCTTGCAGTTTTTTTTTTTTTCAGGAGTTATTACAGGTGCACCCACCAGAAATTATATAAATGTCCTGCGAAGAAGCAAGTGCAGCGACAGGATGACAACCCTACCACATTCTCAGTAACATACCGAGGCAGTCACACCTGCGTTATGTCCTCCACAGCTCCATCTTCATCAGTTCCAGCTCCATACCTTTTTGCTGATATCTCACCCCACTTCAACACTACTACTGCCCTTTCCCCTCACTTGTCTTCATCTTCAACTTCAGTTTCCCAGTGGTTCCCACCGCCCCTCCTCGGCCTCTGCCCCGGTGCCGCCTGCGGAGGCCCCTCCACTTCAAGATATGGTAATAGTACTGATTATATGGGGGCAGATATAGCTGATGCATGTTTAATAATTCTACTGAAAAGTTGAACAATATTATTAATTAATTTAACTGAAAAAAAGGCGTAATCAGTTTCATTTTTTAAGGAGTAATGGTAGGTGCCATACATAGCGATATGGCAGGCAAATAATTTATTGACGAATGTTTAGAGAGATAGAGATTAATTAGAGAGAAAAGTAACTTCCTATCTTAACCTTTTGTTTTTTCTTCTGGGGCATGTACGTGATGTTTGTAATTTGAAGGTCATAATAATTGCTTTACTTTTCTTCATATTCTCCCCCCCCCCCAACCCCCCAAAAAAAGAAGAAAAGAAAAAAGAAAAAAGAAGAAGCAATAGTGGCTGTCCCTGTTATTGTCTTGAAAGTTTCACTATCGCGGAGTACGACGTGAGCTCTGATAAAGATAAACATGACAAAGCATACGCGTACGCGTTTTATTTGGTTGGATATTTTTCGTTTCTCAGAATCCTGAGAAACGACAGTCCATTTGTAACATTAATTTAAAAAGTAAGTGAGTAATACTTTATTTTTCTCGAGAGGCATCAAAATAAGGGAAACAACCAGCTATAAGCCAAATTTAATCTACAACAATAATAGCAGTAGTTGAGCAGAGTTGACTTTGCAATCTTAAAAAAACAGCCAATTGTGTTAACCCCCGTGGGTGTTGAATATAGAACAACATGTAATCTAGCAATTTGTTGAGATGTTCTTCACTGAAGAATATTAATTAATGATATAATCGAGATTCTATTTGAACAAAGCTTGTGTCAAAACCTGGGTGAGTGATTGGCTGGGCATCTCTTTTATGACAGAGGAGACGATGACATGATAACCCAAAAAAAAAAAAAAAGGTGGCCCGGCCTCGCGTCTCCGAAAATAATTCGTCTGTTATTATGCACAGCCCAGATTATTAAGCAATCAGTGAGCTTAATCTTGTTTTTAACCCTATTTCAAATTTTTCATTTCATACTTTAATGCAACGTGTCATGGCCAGGGTGAAGATGCGATGTTGATTTCTTTTCCTGAGATTTGTCCCCTTCATGTAATCATGGATTACTATGTCGATTAAACCCACCATCATGGTCGCGTTTCCGTGGCTTTTCCCCCTCTGCTTTTGTTGGGTCCACACCAAACTTTGGAGGCAAAGAAAAATAATTTACTTGCCTTATCACCGTACTAATTAATTAAAGCCTATTTTCCCGAATCGAAAAGCAATCATGTTCCATTTAATCTTCATACAAAGCGTTAAGTCTCTCTGGTTCCGTCACATTAATGTCTTTCTTCTTTCCTCACCTAGAGAAAGCATATCCCGATCGATTCTCACGCGTATATACAGTTCGCTTACCTTAGGCCTAGCGTTAGTTAGGGTTTAAGGAAAAACATCAAGAAACCCTAGGTATCATCTACTATTATGCAGCATGTGATTTATAGAGTAGTACTAAGGAAGTGCGGCACACGTGTGTGCTGAATTTGGAGAGCACAAAAATCTCGGCGTCATATTTCGTGGCGAAGAGGCAATTATGAGTAGGCCAGAACGATATTTCATGCCTGTGAAAAAGACGTATTTCGCTAAGCAACAAGGCTACAGATCATCAGTTGCCCAGCACAAATACGCCTATATATGTACAAGAAGTTGAAAGATAGGTCTCCACTTTTGTGGGCACACAATGGCCCCACTCACTCCAATCACTCAATAAAGTTCGAAGTCACAAGCCTATCCTGCAGCCTTTTATGGTTCCCCTTAGTTTTCCTGCCTCCCCCGTCACCATCTTCATCACCTCCCTTCATATTACTTCCACCATCTACAGATTAAGGCACTTGCAAATTATATATATATCACACACAGTTGAGCCTCATTGATTTACACATACATGTTCAAACAGCTTCCACACACATACACATACATGTAACACACTCTTCATTCATGCAACCTCCCAAGTCCCACCAGTATCAACTTCATCCACTGTTAAGTGAATGTATTCTATAACTCAACCACGTCTCACATGACACATCTTTCAATCGAAATGAATACCTTTGATATACTATATCTCTATTGAAAATTTGATAGCAAATGGTCATTTAGTTATGTTTTATCTACTCTTCTTGAAAGCATCAGATTTAAGGTAAGTTATTCCACCGTTTGCCATCAAAATTTTCAATAATCATATACTACGTGGAAGTTTTTCTAATTACTCGGTGCTAAATGTTGAGATACAAAAACTATGCACTTATATACAAGAATTTTTATTCAAAGAGGCTTGAGCTTGGTGAGAAAACACCTAAAATCTATTTTCACAATTTATGGAAGGGACTTAGAAAAATTAAACGCAAACCCAATAAAAGACTAAATCAGCGTCAAACCCATATAGCTAGGAAGCTGCAGAAGGCTGGTGGTGGTGACTTCAATCAAAGTGGAGATGAGGATGAGTGCCAAATCCAACAGGTTGATCCACTCCAAAATCCATAGTGCCCCCACTACATGAATACACAGTATCTGCATTATGTTCAGTCGACATCTTCAACGGCTCCGGAAGCTCAAAGTCCTTCAAATCTGACCAAAAATTAGGCTCCAAATTATCCGTTATTTCACTCAGTGGCGTGTCCTCCTTGGGATATTCCTGCTTTATGGCTGGGGTCGATGATGATGAGCTGATCAAAGGACGACCGTGCACCTTTTGATCATCGTTTATTATTGGAGCCTTACTAGATTCGGGCGGCACCAGAAATGATTCCAAATTACCATAATCTGTGACCATTTGGGGAGCCCTGAGGATGTCTTTGCACGTGTGAGATCCAATGTACGTTGTTAGGAACTTTTCTGGATTCTCCTGTATTCGCTGAACCTGTTTGATTGCCTTACAACCTTGATCGTGCTTCCGAGTGCACCTAAAGTAACTCCTGCGAGTCAAATGAATAAAAATATATGAAATGTGAACTCAAGATATGAAATGGATATAATTTCATAGCACTATGAGCATAACATGTTATATATGACCCCTAAGATTTATGTTTCCATCGGCGCCTAGGTCTAAATGAACCAGGATCAGTAAGTTCTGCAAAGCTTACAGTCCAGGACGTAGCTGAGTTTCTACTTCAGTATGAATCAGAAAGATAGACAAGTTTTTCACCAGCAAAATCCCAAATATCTTGATAATGATATTTCTCAGCATAGATACAAAGATCACCCTGCGGGAAATATATCTTTCTTGTCCAAAAATAGAAGCGAAAAGACGGAGGGCGGGGAAAGTACTATCGGTGCGATTTCTATACATACATCATATCGGCAGTAATATTTAACTTGCGCGATATGAAAGGAATAGAAATTAGGAGAGTATAGAAGACCTTGGGAATCTAGAATTAAGGATTTCCTTCTGTCCATACTTTCTCCACGCATGCTCATCCTCAATAGTGTGGGAGATTTTGGTCCAAGTATCTGCTGTCTTCCTGCAACAATTTAGGGATCCATGCATGTTATTCCATGTAGCAACATATATGACAGAACCACAGGTCAGAATCTATTGACTAGCTCTCATGACCTTTCATCGCAGAAACCCCCTACTTGAATCTGAATCTCGAAATACTCAGACACTAATCAAAATTAACACACAGGAATTCACCCCGTTTACATATTTATATCAATCAAAGCCCGGCGGCCAACCTCAAAGCTTCAATCTTTTTCATCATAACGAATAGCTTTGACCATAACAACTTGGGCCTAGTCCGTACGTGTCCGTACATGCCCCAAATCATGAAAGTAACAAGTAAGCGAAATCGCTCACAGAACAAGTTTCTTCGACGGAGGGAGTGAAGAAATACGAGAGTCAGAATAGATCATCAGGTGATAGATTTTATACCTTCTCTTGTAGCAACCTCTCCGATCCTTTGCAGGCGGCGATGATATCTTCCTGCTCTGGCCGGATTCGTCCGGCCTCCGCCCATTGCAGGAAGAAGTTCCGAGGGGCGACCCGCTCTGACCGGAAATCGGCGAAATCTGACCAACCTCGCCTCCGGCTACGGAGGAAGTCAGATCAGAAATACTTTGGGTGAAGGATCTCAAAATTCTGGAGACAAGTTGTTCGGCAGGAGGAGTGCCGTCAGGCCCAAAAGGCTTTTGAAACAAAAGCTTGAGCTGGGAAGCGCACTCCTTGCCCTCAAGGAGCTCTCTGATGATACTCTCCTTGTTTGCAGAGGCATGTTCGGCGCAAAGAGTACTCATTTTCCGTGAGGTATCTGCTTGGTACTTTTTCTGTTTTCACTATTCGGCGGAGTCCGTGATTTTTTTTTCCCCGTTGGTTTGGCTTTTTGAAAATAGGGCAGCGGCTGGCTGGGGGACGGGGTGGGGTGGGGTGGGGGTGGGAGAAGATACAGATGCAGGAGAGAAACAACTGAGTGGAAAATATGAGGAAGGAGTGGTGATGTGAAAGGAGGGAAGGAAGAAAAATCACTTAGCTTATAAATCTACGATGACGTTGCCCCTGTGATGCTAGGATGACGTTTCCCGCACTCTTTTTTCATGGCACTTTGTCCTTGGCTTAGAGGATAATCATTGTGGGTTTTTTTTTTTTGACCAGAAGATAATCATCGTGGTTAAAAACCTATAGATTTGCAAATGTTAATTAAAATCATTTGTTGGTGATGAAAACATCCCATGTCAACTAAAATTCTGAATATTTTTTAAATTAGATGATGCGAAAGACCTGCACAGCTTGATTATTAGAAGATGAGAGTTTGCTGAGAAAAGTATATGAAAGCAGAAATTATAAATTATGCAGGACTTAGTTAGATGAAAGTTTTTTTTCCCGACCAATAGTCAATCTTTTACAATTAAATTTTGTGGTTTTGCTCATTAAGTTTCTGATTTCCAAAATTAGCTTTAGTTCTGATGGAAGAATAAGGGCATTTGATTCAGTCGGCCGAAAAAGAGCATGTGATTCGTGATTTTTTTTGGGCCAACATTTGATTCGTGATATTATTTTTTTAAAGAAATCAGTAAATACCCTTTACCGTAACTGGTATTTTAAAATTTCAGGACTATCAATTATCGTCGTCCCTCTGAAAGGTTCCAAATTGTCATTTTCTCCTTATCAAGTTTCCGACAAAGCATGACCACTAACTGTTCGAACCTTACCCTAATAAGTGGAGACAATTATGAATATTGAATTCTGACTGCCGGGCATTTACGACTCTTCTAGCACCCAAATATGGGAATTGCCAAAGACTTGGGGAGGGTTTTCATTCTCACATAAGACTTCGATTATTTTGTTGTCTTTCATTTTTATAATTTTTCTTGGATTTTTTTTATAATTAGATTATTATGTAATGTATAAACCACAGTTTTTTTTAAATAAAAACCATGTGGAGGTTATATTATTTAATCATATTTCAACGTATTGATTAGAAAATATGTATTTTATAAGAAAAATCAATATGCATTTTTTTTTGGTAATAAAATCAATATGCATTTTTATGAACAACTAAATTATTTAATTTTTATAGGGTAGTTAACTACTATTACTTAGATTCTTGACATTTAATTAATAGGGTTTAAATATATAAAATATAAAAAATATTATTGGTGCAACTTATCTAATTGCAAGCACAGTAAAAAATTTAGACAAGAAGAGACAAGAGACACATGTCTGAATAGTGCAGATTGCAGGCGGCTTTCATAAATCCTGTGCCTCTCACCATTGTGTCAAAAAAAAAAAAAAGAATAGTCACCAATTACCTGATTTTATACGTCCTTTTTATATACCGACAGACAAACACATATATACATATATATATATATGTATATATTATATCCCTATGTTATCAATACTTTCATTTCATTAAATTCTTAGTATAGAGTAAACTTATCGGGCTAATTAGTACTAATCCCAATCTCTAGCATAAAAGTTTGTTAATGATTGAATTTAGTTTTAAATATAAAACTTTAATTTACTTTGTATTTGAAATTTATAATTCACTTTTTAAAGTTATTTTTGGCCATCCAAAATAGTCTTATCAATTACATATATTAAAGGGTTTTAATGAAAATGATATTTTTAAAAAATCAACTCATGTTTACTATAAGCAATTGACTTAATTATTTTGTTTAGGTTGGTTACATAACTCTCATGTTGAATGTTGAAAATAATAGTAATTTGACTTCTTTAACCTTTGAAAAAAAACGGAGGGAGATGTAATCATATAATCGAGCATTGTGACAAGTTTTTTTACGGCCATGGACTATTTGATAACCCTTTCATCTCATGGCGGTAAACAGATTAGTCGGATTTTATTATTACTCTCTTGATTATAAACATGAAATAGAATTAATTAATTCGTAGAAATCAGAAGGGGTAGTCAAAAATGCATTATTACTCGCCACCCACTTCGATTTGTAGGTTAAGCCTCCAGAAGCAGGAAAGAAAAAGATGGCAACAAAACCAAAGCAAGAAGATAAAGATTTCTTAATTTGCAAAGTATATCATGCAGCATTAATAAAGTGATCAGGTAAAAAAAAAAACATTAATAAAGCGACATCATCGTCTTAGCATGATTATTCAATTCATTAAGATACCGGTGCGTCGGTAAAATAAAGTTTCGGTCCCAAAAGAAAAAAGTTACCGTAAGTTTTTTTTTTTTTGTGTGTGAATAAAGTTACCGCAAGTTAATTATTAAAAATACTCGTCTAATCCTATTTATAAGACACTTTCAGTATATTTCATACAGATAAAAAAAAAACCTTAAACTTCATTAACTCTTGTTTAAATTTTAATGACTTTTTAACTTTATCCCTATTTAATATACATTATACATTATATAAACAAAATCAACACAATAATAAATAAAGAAAATCCCAAAAAAGTGACTGTTGAATTTTAAAATGACAAATCAATATTGATTACTACACTTATAAAGAAAATAACTACACTTACAAAGCAAATAATAACATATTTTTGTAGTAATTCCTGATTTGTCATTTTGAAATTCACAGTCACTTTTTTGAAATTTTCTCTAATAAATAAAAGGTAAAATTGTAGATCTATACAAAAAATTTCTCTCAATGTCTTATAAATAAGACCAAAAAATATTTTCTTTTTGTACTATAAATAGAATAAGAAGAGTACTTCTTATTTATGGTACGCTACCGTTAATATCATGAATTATAAATAATCAACCATCGAATACTTTGAAATTGGAATTCTAAATCAGTCAAAGCTCCCTCCCCATGTGACCCTGCGTATACGAAGGAAGTACATTATAACCTCAATAGACTTTCTTTTATTGGTCCAGATGAATTAGATTTTGGGGGAAATTCCAACTTGTTTTACCCCCGTGTTATTTTCTATTCCTTTTCTGGTGTTATTTTTAAGACTGCGTCTGGATAACTTTTTACCGCTTATGAAAATTCAACATGTTTTTCACGTGAATACGCATATATACGCTTCTTTTATTCTTTAATATAAAAACTAGTTTAATTTTTAATTTAGTTTTAAATATAAAATTTTAATTCACTTTATCTCTCATATTTAATTATAATAGTTTCAGATGTTAAATATTCAATCAAATAGTGATTTTAGCTAAGATACTTGTATGTATGATTATTAATAAAGATATCATAAGAGAGAAAACAACTATTTATTACAAATAACTAGCTTAATAATTAATTTTTATATTAAAGATTGGATATAGTGTGTAGATATCTATATATATACTACCTCCGGTCCTTAATATAAGACCCTGTTTGATTTTTGTTTTGGTCTTAAATATAAGACCCCAATCCACTTTGTCTTTTATATTTACTCAATTTTTTCTAAGATAGTCCTTCTAATAATTATAGTTCTAGTCAATACACTTGATCAGCAAGGATATTTTAGGAAATACAACACCTATTTAGAACAAATAACTAACTCACTTTATTTCCTTAATCTCTTCAAATTAATTAACTGGTTCTTATAATTAGAACCGAAAGTAGTATTTGTCACCAGCGTTGCAAGACAACCAGATCTCGGGCTTGTCTATTATTTAAAGTCTGTAAGTTATTCAATAATATCCCTAGCATTAGTTTTTTCATATTCTTACCAAACAGACCAACGCTTGAAATCTACCTTAATCATTTTTATTGGGCCGGCAACTAAAAGTTTGTTTTAGTGTAAGAGGGAAAAGAAATGTCAACTGTCTCACGATTGAATAGGTGTTTAAATTTAGATCCTTCAAATTTAATTTGGATCGACAACTTTTTTTTTTTTGGGGGTTTTAAATAGAACACAGCTTAATGAAAGCAGTCTTTTAACTGCTCGTCGGTAGAAACAAACTCTTTCGCAGGGGAAACAAAGAAGAATCAAACTTTCAATCATGAATCATTAAATTAAACAAATCAGAAAAAGTTGTGCCAATTTTCTTGGCCAACAAAAAGTTGCACCATTCAAACCACCCAGATTCAAGCAATCCACTCGATGTCTTTTCTTTTTCTCGTTTTAAAACGAATAAAAATGTCATGTATCTGATGTCTACCTGGATATTCTCAACATAATCGAATTCATGCAATCAACGAATAAGTTAACTAATTAAATTAAATGCTAACTCTCATGATACAACGTAATGTCATCAGAGAATGTTATAATAGCAATGTGATTAAAATAATTATTTTTTGCCAACATGTAATTGAAATAAATACGTAGTTATATATCAGCTCACACACACAATGTTTTAGCCAAGATAGAAAATAGTTTAATTCTTGCGAAGATTAAATATATATATCCCAAATAAAGAAAAATTTATTACCTGAATTCTCAACTACTTGCAAGATATTGAATTTGACATGTAAATAGATCTCGGGATCTACTTGTAATTATCCTTTGATTTTTTTTCTTAGCTTTCATACATTTTTAAATTAGGAAGTAATCACTAACAATAGTCTAAAGTTATCCCAACCCCCTTCCTAAAATGTCGCTACAAAAAAAAAAAAAACAATAGTCTAAAGTTATAGGTAGGATTTAATCTGCAGCCTCTCACTAACTATAAAATATTTATTTTACTAAGCTACAAGCTCATTAATAACATACAGTATATACTTTTAAAAACAAAAACACATGAAACGTACAGTTGTATAAATATTATTCATGCCACGACGATAGTGCCATAACATACATGATATATACACCAGCTGTCACCAACAAAAAAGAAGAAAAAGCATATATAAGATCATGTGTGCACGGGAGAACAAATGAAAAAACAGTGGCCAATTCCATTGTTTTTGAGTCTTTGGGTTTTTCCTTTAATTTAATAAAAGGCCACATTTACTAGCTAGCTAAAAGAGCTTCAGAAAGAATTCTCATGCTAACAAAACTCAAGTATCCATTTGATGACTGCGACGAACTGAAAAATAAGCACAGTGATTAACTTCCTCAGGCGTAAGCTTAACCGTGTGTTGGGAGGGATTTTAATCATTTTCTTTTATTTAGCAAGATAAAAATTTTAGGAGGGATGGAAAAAAATTTTAACCCCTCCCCTCCCCTCTAAAATTAGAAAATTTGGAAGAAAAGAATAATATTTTGGCTTGTATTGACTAATATGCCTATATTATTTTCTAATAATATCATGTTACCCTTCACTACCGAATTGTATGTGATTTTTGATATATTTGTGGATTCAATCATGCCTCTCTTCCCTTATTGATATGCTATCAAATATATTAAAAAAAATTGCTATAAAATATATTTTAATTTCCAAACGCAAATCAAGCATTCAAAACAAAAACAAACAGATAAGTCATCTATATCGTATTTGAAAAAGTTATTTGACTACTCATACTAACAACACAGAGAAAAATAAAAGCTAGAAAAAACATACTGAAATTAAACATATTTACTTCATTAGACCAGATTTTTAGATATAAATACAATTATAGTTATTGGATATATAATAGCTATTAATTATGTATTATCATTATATTTATTTAATTTTGCTAATTATAAAAAAGTTGATCTCATATATTAAATGTTATTTATAATTATATTTTATTAATTACTCTATAAAATTTGTAAAAATCAACTTAAATAATATAAGGGCAAAGTTATCCATATAAAAATATTTTACCTCCCCTTCTTTCTTAAACCAAATAAGGCAACATTAAAATTTCTTCCATCCCCTCCTCTCATATTAATCCAAACAAAGTAATATTAAAATCCCTCACTTTTCTTTTATCTCTTTTATCTCTATTAAAATCCCTCATATTCCATCCCCTCTGCTGAGCCAAACACACTATAAAGGTAACAATTCACTCTCATATATATATATATATAAATATATTTCGATACACAATTCACTCTCATATTACAATCACTTTTATAATATACAAGTGCAACTTTAATCCCTTATGCCTAATGTGCATCCTCAATTATTTTTCATTTTAACTTTTAAGAAAAGCAACCCCTGCTTTATCAAAATTAAAAAGATGGGTCATCCAGAAAAAAATAAAATAAAAACGGTGGAACATCTATCATGTCCTAACGATTCATTAACCGCGCACACACAATTACAAATACATAACTACACAAAGAAAAGGAAGGTGGATATATTCACAGACAATTACCAATGATGAAAACTGGAAAAACAAAAAGGGGAAAAGCAAATTTCCCTTTTGTCGCGCTGAGGCCTGAGGCCTGAACTCCACTCTCACTCACCTCATCATCGGATCCCATCTCTTCCTGTTTTTTTTTTTTTTTTCCAAATCCTTTTTCCTTCGTTCACAAAATCTCATACATTTCTAAAAAAATGAACCGTGAGAACTAATAATTTATAAAATCATGATTATAAATATAAATGAATAAGTTTAATTGTGAAAATAATAATAATGATGAAAATAATCTTATAAGATATTAATTTTGAACCATCCACTTTTTAATTTAAGAATAAAATTGTCATTCTAATAAAAGAAGAAAAAAAAAAAAGGGAAGAAAAAGAAGAGCACACGCTTCCATCGTTATTATGTTTCCTTTTATTGTTGTTATCTTCAAATCCCCATAATGAAGACACGCTCCTTGATTTGCTGGCTTTCAATTGTACATGCATGACGCGACAAAATTAACATGATCTTGGCTAAATTATTAAATCATACAAAGGTAAAATATTAATTGCCCAATTATGGACCGTTTGTTAATAAAATTCATTCGTGGATTCAATGAAGAGCAATGCAATTAATGCCCAACATCTTTTGACGGACCGTTTGTCAAATTCTGGGCCTTCATCTTTTTGGGCTGAAGATTGAGGCTTTGATTTTATAAAAGCAACGCCCACAATTTCCGGAAATTTTCGATCTGCTCCCTGTTTCGCGGATTTTCCCCGCAGGCCCTTTTGTACTTGATAGAGTCAGATGATCACGGATAAGCGATAAATACGTAAATAGCAAATAACACACACCCAAATTCCTAATTCCACGCTTTTCTTGGGTCAAAAATTCCAAGTTTCAAGCTACCAAATAAATATTTCTCCAGATTCTGATCTCAATTCCAATTTTATTTTCATACTCAAATTCCTTCCTAGCAAAGGGGCCTAAGAATATCTACATGTCCCTAGATATTTTATTTATTTATTTTTGGATACAATGATGTTTTTAGTTTTAATACACACACTTATCTGTTTAATACCAGATTCATTAACGGATGCTCTTTTTTTTTTTTATAAAAAAATTGCAATTATATCAATAAACTATTAAGGCGATGGATTTAAATTTTTTTTTTGGCAGAGCGCGAGCACAGTGGCACAGAGACAATGGGTTGCTGGTGATGATTTTTAGCTGATTCGAAAAATTACCACTAGAAATTTAAAATTGGGAAAATGACAAAAAAATTAAAAATTACTAAACGTCAAATGCCAATAAAAATTTATTATTATTTATAAATTCAGTATTATCAATACTAAATAAAATATTATTATTAAAGCTGATTTAAGATTTAGTAATTTTCAGTTTTTCTGTTTTTCATTTTTTCTTCGAAATTTCTCCTTCAACTGGAAAATGAGGGGGAAAACGGAAAAGGAAAGAAAACAGAAGGATGACTTGGTAACGGAGCTTTGTATCTATTCACCCGCAACTCCAACCGTCCGATCTTTCCTCAGTTGCTTACATCTCTCCCATATATACCTACCTTACCCTCATGTCATTTCTTTCTTCTTCCCTCCCTGCCCGTTCCTGATCTCTTCACACTGGCGGTCCCCCGTAGCCGCAGGAGACTTCTGCTGAAGACTTCATTCTGGTGAGTTTTCACCGTCTCTGGTAATTTTTACGTCTTATTTTGCGCCTATTATCATCGATCTGCTTGCTTCTTGTTCTCAGGAGAAACTATTCACTTTTCGGGGTCTTCGATGGAGAAGGAATTGGTCGAACTGTATGAAGCGGTAAAGAAGGCGGCTGACGTGGCGAGGTCAACCGATGGCGAAGTTGAAGAAAGCCGATGTCTTGATGCGTTCAAGCAGCTCAAGAAATTTCCGGTCAATTATCAAATTCTTGTGTCTACCCAGGTGCTTCTTTTGTTGTTTTGTTTTTTTCTCTCTCTTTATTTTCTTGCAATTGATTATTTTTTACCCGTTTTTCCCATGGTTTTGGCTTTATGGTTATTGGTTGGTCAGACTTTCTGGATGAAGTGCATGCAATTTAAGAGTGTAGGAAATTTGGGTATTTGTTAGAAAGGGCAATCAACCACGGTCTTCTTGTTCACCACTCACTTAAACAGGAAAGCGTAAGAGAGCAAGTGAATAGGTGCTTGGTAAAGTTTTGTCATTTGACTTGTATTTGTGAGGGGCGTGGCTGTTTAACAAAAGATAGCGTGATGAGTGAGAACGAAAGCTGTGACGAGAGCAATATCTGAGTTATGAGGTCAGAGGTTCTGTAGGTATTAACTGGGAAGAAACGACCTGTGAAAAAATTTGCCGCTTTTATGGGTTGTAATGTAAAACGTTCTTGGGGAGCATAGGGCATACGCTATCGAAATGGGATGCATTTTCCCTTAATCTATCTGCTAGGAGACGCTTTAGCTAGCCTTGCATGGGCGAATAGATTGGACTATACGGTTGGCGCATAGACTGGTTATTTTATTGAACCATTGCTCATGTTTGGCTAGAAGTGGTTGCAATAATCAAGTTTAATACTTGGGAAGTTGCAGGATGATTAATCAGGCTAGGTTGAAATAAACAATTGAGCAAATCAAGTTGCTGATTCTTGCAACTGATGATGACTGAGGAGGAAAACAGAACTGTTAGTTGTCTTAGAAGGATTCTTAGACAGTGCAGAATGGCATCATGCAATCCATGTAGTCAACTTCTTTTGGTGGGATAAGGCTTTTGTTGTTGTTGTGTCTTAGTAGGATTGTTAGTCATATCTGTTAAAGAACTCTTAGCATCAATTTCCGTCAGCTTAATAAGAAGGTCACGCCTTCCCCTTTTTTCATCATAACAGTGGCAAACTGGCTATCTTGCAAAGTTTTTCTGAATCCCAGAAGTTGGGGATACATCTGTAGGTATTGAATGTGACATTCATCCATGGGAAATAGAGAGAGAGAGCGAGAGCGAGAGGGAGAGTTTAAAGCTCTTGAAGCTTTATTTGATCTTATAGCTCTATGTTTAATCTGTATCATGTGGTGGCATAAATCAACGTTATCTAATATGTATACTTTCCTCAGTTAGCTGGATATCTTGAAGCTTGATTTGATCTTTTTCCAAACATTCAGGTGGGTAAACATCTAAAAGTTCTAACAAAGCATCCAAGAAAGAAAATCCGGGCTTTTGCTGTTGACCTGATTGAGATATGGAAAGACATTATTATCAAGGAAACAAGCAAAAATAAGAATGGGAGCTCTCAGAATAATGTTGAGCTGTTAAATGGGGAGAAAGCCAAAGTTGAGAAGGTTCAGAAGACTCCCTCGGTAAAAGTTGAGAAGGTTTCAAAAGCTGACATTGTCAAGGTTGAGAAAACCGATAGGAATGGGACATCGAGCTCTGAATATGCAAAGAAGGAACAAGTTTCAGATGTTAGAAGTGAGAAAGCTGTTTCCCAGCGAATGTTAAGGTAGAAAAAATAGCCAAGGATGAGAAGCAAACTTCTGGAGTGAAGAAGGCATCCTCAAGCCCTGCTGCTCCGCCGAAGTTGAAAACTATGATTAAATCTAATGATGTGATGCGAGACAAAATAAGGGACATTCTCCAAGAGGCGTTCTCTAAGGTTTCTGGAGAGGCTGACGAAACAATCATGGATCAAGTTAATGGTTGTGACCCTATTCGGGTTGCTGTTACAGTGGAATCTGTACTATTTGAGAAGTGGGGTCCTTCTAATGGGGCTCAAAAGGTCAAGTATAGGTCCTTGATGTTTAACCTCAAGGATCCAAACAACCCAGATTTCCGGAGAAGAGTTCTGCTTGGAGAATTTGCACCAGAGCGACTCATCAACATGAGCACAGAAGAGATGGCTAGCGATCAAAGGAAGCAGGAGAACGAGAAACTGAAGCAGAAAGCTTTGTTTGAGTGTGAGCGTGGACAACAACCAAAAGCCACGACTGATCAATTTAAGTGTGGTCGATGTGGTCAAAGAAAGTGCACCTATTACCAAATGCAGACTCGCAGTGCTGATGAACCTATGACAACCTATGTCACGTGCGTTTCATGCAATAACCGCTGGAAATTCTGTTAGGGTAGTTAGTCTAGTGTCTCTCAATGGAGAGCTATCGTTGTCATTTGTTATTAATTGGCATCATTTAGAGGTATAGAAATGCGAGTGTAGGGGTTTTTCGCCGCAGCCGTGTCAAATTTTTATACTCAAAACTATAACATGCTTCATTATGTTTCTATATGTATTTTTGTTATAGTTCGTTTGCATGCAGGTGGATTTTCTATTCTAATTAACTGACATATTTGTTGTCCGTCTTCAACAGTTGCGGAACAATCAAGCTCTGATGAGAAACTAATGGATGTGTGAATTGACTTGTAAATAATGCTCATTATTTTCTTCTAATTTTTAATGATCCACCTTTGAATTTGTAAAAAGTTGATCAAGTGGGTATTGAGAGATGGATAACTGTGCCAACTGATTTATGAAGAAAGCTTGACATTCAAGGATCATTTTTAAAATTTTTTTTTAACGACCTATCATAGCATATTGTAAAATAATGATCAAATATCTATCAAGAAGCTGACAGATGTGTGAATTGTAGACAATGTTTGACGTTGGAGGATGATTTTATTATATTTAATTTTCAATAACCTATCTTTGTATCATAAAAAGTTGACCTAAATAGACAAAAAGAGCATTTAACCGAGTCTTTTGCTATTCGTCCCTTTTTGGGTGATTTGCGCAACCTCTTCATTAAAGATAGAGGATGCTGGAAAATGGAAGCAGTGCTCTGGGTTTAGCAAGGGATTTCTGGGAGATGTTTTTGCGAGATGTGGGTCAGAGGCCTACGTGGCACTTTCTAACGAAATCAAGTGATAGAACAACAGGTAGTCAGGCAGAGTCCATGTACAGAAGCCCGTTTGACGATCTGTCATGAGTACGAGGGACCAGATGTCCTTCGTACAATCTTTGAGGGCTTCGTTGTCTAGTGTCTACAATCTGCATCGCTCCAAATTGAAATCTTGAGAAGAAGGAAAAAAAAAAAGTTGGAGGGTGTTAAGTTTTTTTGGGCCATTTTATATTAAAATAAATAAAATATGAAGTTTATAAAAAATTATGCTATCCCATTTCATTAAACTTTTTAAGTTAGCACAGCATTTACCTCAGCATGAATACAGATTTCAGAGAGATCGATGATCGATATTTATTACACTGGTATCAGCTAAAGTAAGAAATTGAAAATATAAATCCACTTATATGTACAGCATAGACTAATTTCTGTATAAATAACTTATTTTGGTTACATCAATCTACAGATAAACCCACAAAATCCCCCCTTTGTGCTTTACACCTTCAAAAATTTATTTTTTCGGTAAACCAAAAATAAATTTCTGAATAAAGAAGCTAATTTTGGTTCCACCTAATCTACAACCTACAAATAAATCTAGAACTTGAATCCCTTCTATGAAACTCCTTTGATTGAGCCTCAACTGAAGAACATTGACTAATCAAATTATGATTTAACGGTGTTAAGAAATAAACCTTTGTTTATTTTTTAATAAAATAAATTCATAACTTTTCTCTTAGCACCGTTAGATCACAATCTAATTGTTAATATCCCTCAATTAAGACTCAATTGAAAGAGTCTCAACTCTCAATTGAAGGGATCCGAAAGATCTACCTAAAACAACCCCCGCCCGCCAATTAAAAAGAGCAAAAAGGGGGCCAAAAAAAAAAAAAAAAACCTCTTTTGTGCTTTGCAGCTACTTCGGCCTCTGGATGTCGCCAGGAAATGGAACTTCTGTGCACCGCAGCAATTCCATGTCTGGAATGAAAGTGAATCATGCCCTTTGTTCATTGAATCTCCTCTCAGCAGCAATAGCAGCGGCCATTGAAGGTGGCAAGTGCCTTAGACTTGCAGAGGGGTTTTCATCACTTCCTGGTTTCGTTAATGGAGCTGTCGCTAACAAGGTTTCAACATCTTTCAGGGTCAACATAGGCTGGTCTTGATTTTTTTTGTTACCACTGATGACCGAATGGCTAGCCCTGCTTCTGTTCAGCTTATATATGCTCTCTTCAACTGTGTCTTTCACCTGAAACGCGCAAGATATGGTTAGAACAATTCCTCATGCACCAGTTCATTTCCAGAAACTTGGATCCAGAAGCAAGAAAAGTGCAAACACAGTCAATTAAAGTCCATAGTTTTGACATCGATGCAGAGCTAGTTTAACAAGTTTCATTTACAAATGCATTTTAAGATGACGAAACGGATTTTATTTTGAACTGTCATGCAGAGGCAATTGCTTGAGGCGATTACCCACTTTGATTAATGGAACTGCAGAATAATTCCTGAGCATTCCCACACAAAAACAGCACTTGGGGCACACCATTATCATTTCGTAAATAAAGTGTTGGAGCAATTTCGCTGAGAGACAAGGGAGGCAGGGAGGCAAGGGCGTAATTTTACACATCGGAAAACTACACGCTTAAAACTTCTTACCCTGACAATGTTCAGTCCTCTACAGATGTTGATGGCTGATATTAAGGACGGAGAATTAGTTAATTCGATAACAACTGACCCCTGCTTATCTGTTTTCATTTTTGAAAGCTGATACTTTAGAATAAGATGGACCTGGGGAATTGACTTCAAAATTTCTGAACAAAGAAAATCATACAGGTATAGAAACCGTGGTCTCGTTTCCGACTTCTCAACTAATAACTGCTGATGGACATTAGGATGAATATTTCGAGAACTGAGATTTGCTTGACAACCGGGTAGAAAATTTGATGCTCTTAAAGAAGCAAGACCTTTCCAGAAACCATTTTTCAGGTCATGACAAACACTCATTTAAGAATGCTCCAATGGTAGATGTATGATGGAATGGCTGTGCCCTAACTCACACGATAAGAGAAGAGAAGAGAAGAGAAAGAAAGAGGGGGCGAAGAAAAGAGAGAAAAAGCATAGAACATGTCCTCCACATATAATGTTGCTTTGCTAAAAACGCTTCACAACCACTTACAATGAAACGATGTATGAGAGTCTTATTTTTCTGTCCTATTCGGTGCACACGACTGATAGCTTGTGCTTCAGCAGCAGGATTGAGTAATGGCTCTACAAGGACCACATGTTGAGCTTCCAGAAGATTGAGCCCGTTCGCTCCATGTTGAATCAAAATTAATAAAACCTGAATAAATTTTGATGTCGATTCCTGGGATGTTCCTCTCTTGTCATTCTGTTGTCCTCTAAACTGACTGATGGCAACGTGTGATTTTCTGAACATACAAATTCAAAACCAGAATAGCATGAGCATAAGGAACTAGAAAGGCTAATTGCTCAACCTAAATGTAGGTGATTAATCATCCATAGAAAGGTACACGCACATGGCTCCATAAAAAAATATTCCTCAGGCAAATTTATGGAATAGTATGCGAGCAAGAGAATGATCCAAAGACAAGTTTCCATATTTGGAGTATGAATTTTATTAAATTTCAAAAACAATTGCTGAATGCAGCATAAGCTTAATGTTTTAGAAAACGTACCTAACAATTTACAATATCATCTGAAAGAGGACGTTACGTTTTCTTTTTTTCATTTATCAAAATAAAAATACCAGTTAATAATACAGTATCTCTTGTCCCTTCACCCTCGGGGCTTCTTTTCCTAATAAAACTGAATTTCAGTGACTCAGCAATTTTTGACATGGTAAATCTAGTATTAACGCTTTATTATTGATTCATCACATAAAATAATTTCGTCCTTCTCTATTCTGTAAATTATTTTTCTTCTCCTAATCCTGCATACATACACATATTCAGATATATAAACTATCAGATAGCGTATCTAACCTGCCTCCTTTCATCCGAATGTAGGTGATACTATTGGCAGCAAAAGCATGTTCCAACACATCAAGAACATCATTCCAACTAGAAAATACAAGGACTTTCGCTTTAGGGTCTGTAGACTTGATCCACAAGATTCTTTTTGCGATTGCTTCAATCTTTAAAACACCCAAACCAAGAAAGAGTAGGGAAAAAAAAAGTTAGATAAAACCAATATAAATTAAAGGTGAGCAAGTGCTTTCCGGGGCAAGGTGAGCGAACACACATTAAATGAAAAAAATAGGCCAAAAAATGTCCTATTTGAATACGAAAATTACATGGATGACAAAGTGCAGGATATGATATGAACTTTGTTACTCATCCTATAAGAAATACAACAAGAAGAAGCCTCATCTTACTAGATTGAATCGGACTCATCCTACAAGAAATACTGAATAAAATTAAATCATAAAAAAAGATTAGAAGTCTACTTTTCTGAGAAGAATATTGAATTTCAAGTGACAATTGGACTGTATTTCACTAATATCCATAAGAAAGAAGTGTAATATCCACTCCACCATCCGCCTCTTTAGGAAGGAACAGAAATTCATTACGTTGATCAAGTCCTCTGTAAGCATAGTAGGCTACAATACACTATCTAGATCTAAATTTAAACTTTTTATTGACATAAAATTAAAATTGAAAGGATAGGCATATGAATACGTAGAAGAAAAGTCCTGAAATTTCAAATGTTCATTTGCTCTTTACACAGTGAACTAATTGTCTCTTAATGAAAGAATCTAGAAAAGAAAAAATAGAACTTCTTTTCATTATTTTTTGACGACAATGTTTCTTCTTTTTATTAAGCTCAAAGAAATTACTGAAATGGGATTATGATTTTTTTGAATTATAATTAATTTCCTCACTATTACGAAATCATTAGTTTATTGAGTGAATAGAAACTTGTGCCAGCAAATAGCAAGTTAATGAGACACCTGACACACATGTAGAGTTATAAATATGCAAGCGCAAAAGGAAGATGCTGCAAGTAGATGCCTGAAGCAGAATCGAGTGCATGTTGAAAACATGCATGCATATATCTGAGGGTGTTGGTTAGCATATGTCTTAATTTTTTATTATATTGGACACGCAAATGTCAATTAATTCAGTGAGGCAATCTTACACCACCTTTATAAGTAGAATGGCATTATGCTTAATTTTTTCTTGTTAGCACGTTAAAATTAGCAATTCTGTTCAGCCCTGTATGGCTGTTAGTGCTTTGAGTTACATTAATCTTTTATTTGTATTTATTTTTTTCCTTATATTTTCAGTTTACAATACAATGGCTTTGGCTTGAACTGTAGCTATTTTTGTGGGACTCGAATTCTGACAGTTGTTTCATCCCTTTAAAATTGTACACATTCACTCTTCCATGAGCATTGAAATCTCTGAAAATCTCTGGAGGAAAACAATTAGATTAATTGTTAAATAAAAATACCTTAGTTCCGTAGGAACCTTTAACACTGATGGATGATTCACATTTCTCACTGCTGTCAACATTCTGCAGCACAGAAGTTTTGAAGGATTCATGCTGTCTATCAACAGCATATGCAATGTTTCCAAAATCTGTGTGCTGTCGACATGTTGGGCACATCACCCATTTATGAAACTTACTATCTTGAAGCCTTTGCTCTGTCATAGCAAATAAACCTGCAGAAGATAGAAGAACAGTTAAATTTGAAATACATATGATGTATTTTAGAGGCAAAAAAATATGAGTACTGTGCATTATTTTGGTAAAACTTGTGAAACAAACGATACTTCTACATATCTGCGCTTGCAAAAAGTTCATTAACAACAATGGACAAGAGAGGTTTTCTATGATATGCGAACATGATGACCACGGAATTTCAACACAGAAGTAAACAGATAATATTATAAAGTTTGGTTGCTAAGTAATTACATTTACAACATGTAAGATGCCCACACTGAAAAACCATTTTCTGGCTGCCCAGCTTCTCTTGGCAAACTGGGCATGAATCCTCATCAGCTTTAGATGCGGGTATAAATATCTCTTCTGTAAAACTTGACATTGCAGTTGCCTCCGGAGTAAATGAAGAACTTTCTGGATGTTCTGATGGCTGTTGTTTCAATTGTACCAAACCCTGAAAAAAAATATTCAAAACAGATCAAATTTCACAAGGGGAAAAAATCATACATTCTATGTGGATCAGCAAATGATGACCCCTTAATTTTATTGGTGGCTGAGCAAATGAAGGAGAAAAATCCGAAACGTTAGAGAAATCTCCTTTTTTTATTAGGAATACAGGCCACTTTCCATAGGATTGGTAGTAACAGCTCTACTAAGATCCCAGCCAAACTAGGAAACAAAAATCAGCAAGACAATCACCAAAACAGGAAATGAAAGTGGCACAGAATCAGAACTTCCAGAAGGCAATGAATTACAATTAAAAACAAGCTAAAATAATCAATTAACTTGGTCGGAACATAGGCTGATCATTAACCAAAGTCAACAAAAATGATTAAAGGCGAACTGATAAAGGAATCTATAAAACACAAAGGAAAGAAAGGTAACCAAGCTAAAACAGTACAGCCTTCCCATCTAGCTTAAAAATAAAAAACAAAATTAAGTTAAACTTTGATACAATTAAGTCCAGAATAAAATCAGAAATTGAAATGAAGACTGAGCTGCATGAATTATTATGCAAAACTAGCCAATATGATATATGTTTGCAAGAGCAATCCTAAATACTTAAGGCCCAGTTCTCTTTTCAAGGAAAAAAGATAGCCTCTACTAATAGGGAAAAAAAGATGAAAAAAACTGATTACTTAAATAGGAAATAACAGTTGCTATGAACGACCTCCATCTGTCCATTCATAAGATCAAGTAATTAAAATATTTAGTCAAAGAAGATATCCATTAAAATCAAATAATATGTGCTAGGCATCAACAGTTACCATTAATTGTTCAACCAGAATAAATTCTAATTACTGAAAAATGTAGCACCTAATAAATAAATATAAATTTTATGCAGGAGAAATAGTAAAGATATTTGTCCATACCTTTAGGTAGCGAAGTTTTCCTTTTATTTGTGACAATGAGGCCAAGGACATAAACTTATCATGGGAAAAGTTTGAACTTGCTGCACATAATTCATTTTCACCTAGAGCATCAAGAGACTTATCATTTTCATTTGCCTTCAGGTGCAACCGGGAAATTGCCATCTTAATTTCATCATGGGCACGCAGATATTGAGCTTGGGCTAAAGCCAAAGTCCTCGCATGGCCAAACTCCTTTCGCATTCCCTTGAAGCAAGATCAGATTCCAGTGAATTCAAGATTCCAGCATAAATAAAATCAACCAAGTGCCATCATACTTCTGACACACCTCTCTCTCTTCTTTTTATTTTTTGTTGTTGGTTGGTAAGAGGCAAAGAGACTAACTTTCATAGAAATAATCCTAGCAGAATTTGGTGAGGGAATTCAGCAATAAATATGTGCAGCAGATGCTCTTACTATACCTCAAAAATATGTAAATGTTTGGTGGCTGCTGAAATACTATCTTTTCCCAACCGAGCTTTGCAATAGTTCTTCAACACACCAAGAATTACTTCCAATTGAGATGCTGACCTTGAAACCTAATATCCCAACAATTCAATATGAAATGTCAGAAAAGAGGTGCAAAAAATATTTGAAATACCAACCCGATTCTAAAAAATGAGAAATCATATAATCGTGTATGGTCTAAGGCAGCTCTAATTTGACAGAGTGCGCGTCTTCACATTGGACCTAAATATAAAATGAAAACGAATAGGGGCAATGTGAGTTTTAATTGCATACTTTTCTCTCTGGAAGACTTCAAAACTTTACATGGTAAGGAGTTGTTGGATATTAAAAAAGTCAAATGAAATAGCTCGCATCATGCACTGGAGATGCGAAGTATAATGCAGAATATATATCCATGTCTGGCCAACACAACAAATCAGGAATTAGAAAACAAAAGTTTTACTATATCACTTAATATATAGTGGACAACAATCACAGGGAATCTAGAATTAAAAATGCGCCTCAATTATAGCATCAAAAGCAGTCATTTTCTTTTTTTTAATTTCAGTGAAAATCCAGTGTATTAATTATCGACTGAAAGGGCTTATCACTGCAAATCCTAAGTAATAACTATTATTAACAATGGATCAAAGGCCTTCATCAACGTCCATAATGCTGAACTTTTCTATTTTCTGGTCATCATTTATCTTGTTGCTGTACAATTCAGGACTCTGTTTAGTAAATCAATAAAGAAAAGGGTAGATGTATAAGCAATCCACATCTGCCCCAGATCAACTGACCAAGAATAAGAGAGGGGGTGATAAGCACTGTTTTTATGAAAGCCAAAAGCTAGCCAAATCCATTAAATTGAGGAATGTGCAAGTTAAATCTATTAAAAGCAGCTAACCACAACTCTTTCTCCAACATTTCTTTTCTTCGATTCTTGATGGCCAATATCAGATGCATTTGAAATGCGATTAGACTGTGATAGGTTTGAAAGGAAACGATTCAGTGCAGAATTTTTCTTCTGCAAATCCACTGCCTCCTCAGCAGATGAAATTATTCCTCCACGTTCATCCTTTAGAACAAATAGCCTTGCTTCATAATCCTGAATATTAAAATCAACCGTAAGGGTATGTTGCAGGTCTTAGCCATGGAGGAATAAAATTAACAGACAATCTCAATAGTAGACCTGAAACAATTCATCAAGTTCACACAAAATGCATGGCGGGCCATCAGAAGCAGGTTGGCAATTTCGACATTTACCCACACGTTCAATGTCCTCGTTTTTTGGTCTGTCCATAGTCTGATCAATTTCTAAGATTCGATCAAGCAGCACCTTCCTAGAAGCTTCTAAATGATCCAAACCTGTCTGGACTTGATACTTCAGAGAGTGTATGCTCCGGAAACTGAACCAAAAGTGATACTCAGTCACAGCATATATAGTTAATTTTACAAGATCGTTATTCATCAAAATCTTAAAAAAATTTCATATCTCATTTTGCAAAAGATCACTTCAAAACGCCATTGTAGTGGTTTATAGTAAAGTTAAACTCTATTACAGATGGCACTCCAAGATTACAACAACTTACCTTCCTAGACTCAGCGTAGCACATCCTACAACCTCTACTCAATGCACATCAATCAGCCTAATCCGAAGACTAAAATGGTTGAGAATCATTTGGCAGATTGGAGGACGTGATATTTTTAGATAAAAGAAAGGCATTTTATTTTAGGACAACGCATGAGAAGGGAAAGCAAATACTATTTCCCCAAAACCAGAATTCAACTGCCTTTGAATAAAGCTGTAGAGGGAGGGGCAGAAAGAAATTACATTCGGAGAAACGGACGTAAAAGAAAGAGTTTCTCTTTGGCGGATCATGCAAGAAGATTAGTACAGGAGTACAGGATGAATGAGGATGTCACAACTGAAATTGTGGTTTAGCAATAAAGGCAGTCCAAAGGATTTATTGGTCTTGGTGCCATAGGCTCCAGTAGCTAGGGAAAAGAGACTTGTGCCCACCACTGGCTTGTGACCACTACGTCTCAGTTGTGGGCTGTCAGTGTATGGTTGGAACACCTTGAGGGAAGGCCAGCCTTATGGCTAGGCCCAAGAGGAATTAGCCACACTGCTATAGGTTCCATCATGCGTGTTGACTAAAATAGTAACACAGGGATTGCCTCCAAGGCCAATAGCCCCACATAGCTTTTTCTTTTCTTTTCTTTTTTGTTTAGCGATCCATGTACATATTTTCAATAGATTACTAGGAATTATATTTGGCTTAGGGTGGTACTAAGTTGGCTTTCTTTCAGTGTTGTACCTTTGTATTTTTTCTTTTACCTTTTTCCCCGCTGATCTCTCTCTCCCCCTCTCTCTCACTTTTTATACAGCACAGGAACTATATACATATTATTCTACAACCTTTAACGCTTCATCTCCTCACTATTTTGATTCTCTTTTTTTTCCCCCAATTTTTTTCCTTTCAAATATGTCATATTTCCTCAAGTTCTTATATGTCATGGGCATTGCACAAGGGGAAAAATCTAGTTAAATAAGAAAAGTGAAGGTGCGTGATTGGTTTTGAACAGGGAACATTGGTTTGAACTAGGACGGGTTGTGTTCCCCAATCCCTCTATATATTATATTTGCACTTGTACGATCAGAGATAGATCCAAATATGCTGTTAGTTTTTTCTGTGTTTTCAATGGTCAAGAACATTTACATCGATTTCAGATATTTCATAAAACACAATTTAAAAACAGGAAAAATACACATTATTTTAAAATAGCAGCAATTACTACTTCTGCAAAGTTGAGGCATCACTGACCGTGTAGCAACTCTTTGGCGCTTTGAATTGTTTAAAGTTCCTGCAATTGCTTCTTCAATCTTCCTAAGCAACTCATCGGAAAAATCCTTGTTCTGTTCAGAATGATGAAGAGCCTCTAACCACCAAATTGTAGGCGCGTTTGTACTCTCACTATATGCATTGCAAACCTACCAAAAAGTTCAAATGTCATATAAGAGGGGCATTGAAATATCTGCTAAGCATAATAAAAGTAAAATAACCAAAGATCGCACAGTTTCATTTACTATAACATGAAGTCAATCATATAAATTCACTCAGCACCAAAAGTGAAGCAATATAAGTGGCAGATCTAATTCATTCCCTTTTAGTTCATTGAAAATGAACATAAATGTGAAATATTCAGCCTCCCAAGGAATGATCAGAAGCAACCAGGGTATATGAGGTCTTGAAATAAAA
Source organism: Neltuma alba (assembly GCF_004799145.2). Classification (NCBI taxonomy): domain Eukaryota; kingdom Viridiplantae; phylum Streptophyta; class Magnoliopsida; order Fabales; family Fabaceae; genus Neltuma; species Neltuma alba. The sequence goes on from NW_021637786.1 coordinate 181,000, forward strand.
TGTGGCGGTGTTACTTCAAAGCCATGTGGATGTATCGGGTTCTGTGGTACCAAGAAGTCATCCAGATGCAGGGATGAACAATATACATAGACCCCATAGATAGTTGTGAAATTTACTCTTTTGGCTCCAAGAACTTTGAAACTCACACTGCTTTAGACACATACAGTGTATTTAATGATTTATTTATTTAAATCAACACACCATCCGAATAACACTCCATGGGCTTTGAAAAATATCAACAGTTGTTTGACACCTTATATTCTTCTGGCAATTTTTTAAGGAGAACATATTTTATGTAATAATTCTCAACTTGAAAACAGGTCATTCAATCTTTAATTTTTCCAGGAAAAGGGTCCAAGTTTGCATTCAAGGTTCAACTATGCATTAGTAATTTTTAACCGCTAGATATTTACCTGGAGATGGAAGATATATACACACATACCCTACTCATCAATTCTAGTCAGACGGTGAGATGAATTGTTGCAGAGATTTAAACTTCTGCCACAGCAAGTGTCTGAGTTAGTTTAATTGTATGCAATTTTGGGTATATGAGCTCCTGGAAAGATCTCTTAGCAGAACTTTAGCCTTCCACAAGGATTTAAAATTACATTACTACAGACAGGACTCACCAGAAGTTCAGTTATAACAAAAACGAGTACTGTCCTAAAGTGATTTAAGTAAATAAATATGAATATATGAATTAAAAAAAGTTCATAAATATACCTGCAAATGCACTTTTTGAAACTCCTGTTGGACAGTAGATAGCTTTGAACTGAACACAGATAAGTATTTATGTTTCAAATCTTCACATTCTGCTATCAAGAACTGTAAAGAACTGATAGGTGCACCATCAAATTCCTGATGCCCACTCCAGTCATTTTCTGAAAAACTAGATGTCATATTCAATGGTTCTCCAGATGCCATTTTGAAATACGTATCATCAGAGTCATTCCCTTTCTTCTTCTTAACAAAACAATAATCAACCTTTTCAAGAGTATGCTTTTTTGAGTTAAGTTGCGAAGTTTTAGAGAACTGCCTTCCTTTGCAGGGGAGTTTAAGGGAAATGTTTGTAGTTTGTGGGAGTATTTCAGCCAGGTTATGATGAATGTGAATATTTAGCAAAGGATCTAGGCGGAAGTCTTCGGAATGCTCTTCGGCCAAAGTCAGTGCTTCAATGTACAGCAATGCTGCTTGAGAAAAATCCTTCTGCATTATGCTTATAGCAGCAAGTCCATTTAAAGCAACACATGATCTCCTGAGAGCTTCCTCACCTTCTATCTTAGTCTTACTTATAAGGACCTACACAATTAAATACATGTCAATTGAAAGGATCACAGTAAAGAGCATACTCTCTTGTCAAAGACCTCAATTAAGTAACAGACCATCAGTATTTCCTCCATGGTCATGGGTGACTGTTGCAGAGTACGCAGCCCAGAGCTTCCAACCTGGGGGTGACAACAAGCCTGGCGAAGCTTCAGCAGTGCATTCAATAGCTTCCCAGCCTCTGAGTGAGTGATGAAAGAATCAGAAAAATCTTCAGAAGAAGAAGAACCTGGAAGCAGCATGAAATATTTCAAGATTAATTATGCCCACAGATTCAAATTATTTTCAAATATCTTGTATAAGAATTGTCACACAACATAGCATTTGAACCTGGGACACTTCTATTGCGAATGTCATTTCTCAAACTCTCAATAATTTCATGAGCATAGTTAACACAGGTTTCATGTTGCCTTTGGTAAAAGTGCTCTTCTACTGGTGAGAGAGTGAGCCAAGTAAGGCACTCCTCCTGAGAAGGAAGCTGCAACTCATTTGCAACATGGTCTTTTGAAGAGCGCCACATGATATGTTTGAAGATTTTATGCGTAAATTCCATAGCTCCAACATCTCCCTTCTGAAATAGTATAAAGTATTAAGCAGCGGAATTCAATTCACAATTAGTAAATAAAAAAATTGAATTACATATAAATACCATACCTCATAAGGATCCCGAATAACATCAGCCCACCAACGGTAAATATCAAAAGGACTAGCTTTAAGGAATCGTAATAATCCATGCAAGTCGTCAAGTTTTCGCTGAATGGGGGTTCCTGTAATGCACCAACGATACTTTGCATTGAGCCGCAGTGACCATTTCAGTGGCAGCTGCAGCATTACTCTCCACCATTTGAGCCTCATCAAGGCAAATTCTCCACCAGTATATTCTGGTAAGAAGAGTTGGGACAACTGGGTACCTAAATAATATATTGCAATAATTATAAATATGCATATATTGAAAAAAGAGGTCTTTCCTTCTGATGCCAACAGATGTAATCAGCCAAAACAATAACAACTAAATATCATAAATCCTCCTGTTCTCTCTAAATGGCATATCTCTTAAACTGAGAGTGTATTAGGGTATGGCTCTTAGTCCGTTTACTAATTAATAAAAGAAACATAAATGAATTGGTAGCCAGAAAGAAAGCAGAACATAAACACAACGCCTAGCAGAAAAAAAGATACTCACAAAAAGAAACAGACAAGACAAAAAAGATATTAAAGAAAGAGAGGAAGAATAATAACTGAGAAGAATCAGAAAGTACATAAAATAGAAAAGGGAGAAATATGACAGAACTCACAGCAAACCTTTTTTGAAATCTCAAGAAGTGCCTATCACCTTCATGCCTATCATAATCATGAGACAAATCCTCTTTAAGCACATCATATGTTGTTAATACAATGTCCGCAGAGGCAAGTTCACTGATATTCACCATCGATGTATTGGTGAAAGATGTGTCTCGCGCGCCTTCATAAATACAAGTTCTCAAGGAGCCTGGACGTGTATGACTGAAAAGGTAGCTGATAGTTAATAAAAGTAAAATTTCATCATGAAAAGAAATTATTGAATAATCAAAATTCACAAATCACAAAAACTGATAATTTTTCCCCAAAAACTGAATCTGAACTCATAATTTGCGACATGTTCTATCCTTCTTGCCCATTAACCAAATCACAAACCCTACATGGCTACAAGCATGTACCTTTATACCCAATTAGACTTGAGGTGGAAATTAAGATTTACTCAAACATTTTAACAGGTTAATTGAACAAGTCATGATATATTTATAGAGAAAACATGAATAAGTCATGATATATTTGTAGAGAGAACACATTCATCTAAGTCTAACTCATATTGCAACGGCCTGTCCTCATGGTTGCTATTTTTCTCCAAGTGAAGGTCTTGGGACACCATGTATAATAGAGATAGCATATCTTGAATTTCATGCAATAAAATCCCATTCCATTTCCATTAAGGTAACCGAATAGGGCCTTAGACTCCACCAAGAGATTCAGCATCATAATAGGGGTCGCATACACAATTTATTTTACTTCCATTCTTTATAAGTGAAAAGTGCTACAAGGAAATTTAAATACTTATAGTCTTATACAGTTCAACAACAGACACAACTTGTTGGAATCTGAAACATGGTTTTAAGCTTTCTCCGGCTGATAATTGCCTCTCATAAAAAGTATATTTTTTGGATTTTTTAATTCTTTGCTGTTACATGCAGTTTATTTTGCACTTCAGATAAGTGTTTAGTCTCTAATGCTCCTGTTTACATGCAACATAGATTGAAATTAGCATAACCTCCTTTCTTTCTTTCAGGTCATACATACTGATTAAAAATGAACAATTGAATAAGTCAACTCCAAGATTCATAATTAGCAATTAGGAAAAAAATTTACCGGATAATCTCATCATGCCACTGGGGCAAAATAGGAGCTGGACAAACAATAAGAGTGGAACCAGAAGCAATAGGAGATTCGGTAGCTTGTATTAGTTCAGAGCATATTTGGCATACATATTCTCCATCCCTCACAGCTATGGTGCTTCTAAATTTCTTGCTTCCAGATCCCTGTTTTGATTTCAGTGATTTTCCTTCAGGAGAATAACCAACACAATCTGCATGCTGCCACGCATCACAAATGTCACATTGAACCCATAGGCCTTTATATTTGAGACTTTCACTCACAGCTCCACATGAACATTCCACACGGTCTCTTTTAAGTCTTTTAAAATTGACCTCACGATCCTCATTAACTTGCAACTCTGAGTCAATAAGAATGTCATTTTCAGATGTTGATCTCCGATGAGTAAAGATGCAAGCAAGAAGTTCAACAGTTTTTCCCAAACCCATCTCATCTGTTGCATAAAAAGAGAAGAGTTTCAATAGCCTGAAAAGTTGAAAATTTGTATCACACAACAGTGAAAATTCCAAAATGCCCCAGAAAGGTTATCAATGAGGTTGGCATAGAAAATTCACTTTGACATTAGTATTAAATTCAGTAAACATAAATAGGCACTGCAGTTGCACAATCAAATGCAAAAATTTAATACAAAATTAAAAATCATAAAAAGTAAGCATAATCCTGGAGCTCCAGTGTTTCTCCACCTACTCATTCAGGCAAGCCACCATCTATCACCAGAAAACAGGATTCAAACACAATAAAACACAACTAAATTTTCTATGTGAATTTTATCTTAAGAAAAGGCCAGTCTTCTTGACTAAGATATCGAGAGTCCAAACTTATAATTAAATGAGTTCTCATGAATTGATCAAACACAATACTGTCATGTGCTTTGTCTGCCCTTCTAGCTTAAGAGGTTTTTACAAGAAAAGGCATGTCAAACTATAATTAAAAAACACCTGTGGATCTGCACCTACCACATTAAGCTTCTTAGGTTGAATTGGTTCTTGAAAAATATTTGACTATTATTTCACCAAAACTTACATGCCAATATGTTTGAATACGTAAAACTGAAAAATCAGAGAATGATATTCTCATTTCTTAATCATCTAAAACGGAAGGAGCTAGATATATAGAAGACCCCAGGTAATAAGTCTCCTCATTAAGATCAGAGTCAAGCTTTAGCAAAAGATAAAAACGACAGGATATAAGATCCAGGCAGCAGAATAACATCAGCGTGTTAATGTTGATATAGTAGCCTCTAGGTTCCAGATGTAATTTGTCCGAAATAAATTTAATTGAAATTTGAAAACAGTCTAATCATTGAAGTATTTAGTGGATATGGAGCAGCATTGCTGCAGAGAACATATAATTCTACACAATATGCTTGGTTATCATTTTACCACAACTTGCACGTCAATGTGTCCGAATATATGAAAGCATAGAACAATTGACAGGATTTTAAAACCACAGGCAGCAGGATAACATCAGTAGCTTATTGTTGATATTGCAGACTCCGAGTTCCAGATTTTATTTATCATGCAATAAATTCAATTGAAAGCACTTGAAACATTGAAATTTCCAATGGAAATGGAGAACTACCGCAGAGAAATCTGATTCATTACTACATATATCTCAAACACCTTTTATAGTTAAGTGTTATGAAAACTGACAGATTACTAGAGCAAATAACTAACAAATACAGCATGGCCTGGGAATTACCTGCAAGAATGCCTCCAGCCACACAAGGTGCATGAGTCTCTGAGGACAATGAAATACTTCCACTGAAGCCATGCATAAATCAAATTAGCATGCAGGGATGAAAAAATGATAAAGGTGTGCAGGCAGACACACACAGATCACAAGGATTTGAATTATGTGATACATAGGGTCACATTTATTCTGAAACCTAGACAAGAAATCATACCTGAATGGATTAAAGAACATTTTAGAACTCGTGTCAATAAAATCCACAGGCACACACAAAGGAGAATAAAAGTGACTTCTCTCTCTTTCCGCCTGACCTCCAGCTCTTTTTTTCTCTCTTTCTACCATCCAAAAAGCTGCACGACTTTGATATGGTCTCAATTCAGGAAGTAGGTCTGGTATGTCTTCTCGAAGCATTGGTTCTGATCTGTTCAAACAATATCCAAACAAAAATTTTCATGTGTTCGATTGAAACATGAAAATTTGAAGTACATTGATTCATCATCATAATTATCATTATTATTAGTTTGTAGGCATCAAATTAGAGATGAAAGCAAAAGAGGATGCTAGGCTTACTTTGAAGGCCTAATGGCTTCATAGAAACCTGCAGGATCAAACCTCACATGTCTCCAGGTGCAGCGACTATCATCCCTGATCTCTGTCTGTGGATCCACTTCCGCCTTCATATAGCTACCAACCCCATATCTAAGCTCTGATGTCATAATTTCAGGACGTAGCCAAGACATTACATTCATCATACTCTTCTTCCATAATTGTCTGGAACCATCTAGAAGTGACTCACATGCATCAAAGGCACTCTTTAGCACCTCAACCCTTAATCTAAGGGAGAGCATGTCTTCAGAAAACCTAATCCCAAGAACTGGCCTCAAGGTAATAAATTTCAAACTTGCCAAGTGAATAAGACCAGAGACACCTTCATCGGGACCATCAAAAACCCCGGATAACAGCACTGTACATGTTTCTATATGATCCATAACTCTTCTTACAAACTCTAGACGAATATCAGAACAAGCCACTATAGGCCAATGGCCCAGTTTAATTCGACCAAGAATATGATTGGCATTAAACACCTGAAATCTTAAGGAATACTGGAAATCCTGATAAAAGTCCTCGGAAAGTTCAAGACCAGAAAAGCCTTCTGCCAGCTTCAAATCAGTTAGAACAACTTCAGAAATATCAAGGTGTTCGTTTGATAACCAACTAGACCTATCAACTTCCACAGAGTAAGGATTTTGAACTTCACCAAAATCCTCCTTTGCTTGTCCTCCTGTTTCCAGGATTTTCTGTTTATCCAGTTCTGTTCCAGCAGTTGACTGTGTTTCTAGTATAACCCCTCCAGATCGATGGGGTCTACTTTGTTTTCGTCTACCCATACTTGTCACGACCGGTAGAAGAAAGCAAAATCAACTTAACTATGTTTTCTGTGCGTGAATCAGAATGAACCACAAGAACTTAAATTTGACCATTTAAACTTCAAGTCTCAAAGGCCATTAGCGCGGAACGAGAGAGAGAACAGCAAACGACAACAACTAGAGCTATATAATCAAACATAAATTAAAACGGTAAGGGGTTGAACGCAGAAGCACTAAATAAATTCAGTTGGTCAATGAATAAAAATCGACAGACTTGACTGAGTTTAACTGATATGAGTCACAAGAAAGGACCGAAAGCGTCGAGTGAAGATAAGACGTAATAGTCGGCTAGCAGCAGAACAACTGGCATTCACCTCCTCTTGGGTTCAAATCCTCCGAAAACAGGAGGGGTGATTCCCCGAATGATGAGCTCAAACAAAGTACGAAAATTTCCCGCCTTGGATTGAAAGCTCTTCACAAAAATTCAGAAACCAAAACACACGAGTATTTCGTTCGTGAATCTTATGCATTAAGAGGAGAAAAATTTTCAATTGTAAACCTGAAGGTGCAAAACTGACTGAACAGAAACACAGGAACGGAGCGCGTAGCTGGAGCTCTAGTCTCGCGCGAGTTTGGGAAAATCACAAACACCTTACAGAACGTTGCCGAAATACACAGATGACTAGATGAGTTGGGTAGATTCTTTTTTTCGTGTGGGTAAAATAACAAAAAAAAAACTGCAAAATGTCAAATAGTGGGGCGCATAGTTGGGTCCGGATTAGGCTTCAGATCCAATTAACACAGTGGTTAAAAATAAATATATACTGCAAAATATCAAATAGTGGGGCGCATAGTTGGGTCCGGATCGGGTTTCACTCTAAACCCCCAGTCTGGTCCAATTAACACAATGGGTCAGCCCAGTACCGGAATAATCGGGCTAAGTTAGGCCTCATCAAAAGAGAGCTTAAAAACCAATAGGATTAGGTCTAACGGAAGGAACTATTTTCTCGTAAGTAGCGAATCAAGGTTCAACTTTCTGCTGAAAGAAGTGTTCATTTCTAATGCCCCACAGTGTCTCAAATAGGATTACATCCAATAGGATGATATTTATGTTTTAGCAAAAAGAGAGAGAGAGAGCTTAAAATTAATTTTATTCATCAAGAAATAAAAATAATTATCATGGGAGAGGTGCGGCAATTTGTTTTCGACTTGGGATCATCGAATTTATAATGCACAGAACAGAAAACCGAAATCAAAATCAAATATGCTGCATGCCTTTAATCATCCCGGGATTTTTTCTCAATGACAACAGAATTCCATGAATTAACTTGAAATTTTGAAATTTTGAAACTTAAAATTTTATATTAATGATAACACTTAAAATTTTATATTAATGATAACAATAATTAGGGCTGTTCACGGGACGGATCGGGACCAGGACAGGCCCGTCCCAGTTCCGTCCCGATGAACAGTAACGGGACAAATTTTCTGTCTCATGTCCCGGCCCGTCCTGGGGTTGTCCCAGTCCCGGTAGGGACGGGACGGATCCGGGACTAGACCGGGACGTCCCGAAAATATTTTTTTAAATTTTTTTAATTTTTTTAAAAAATCTGATTTTTTTAATTATATTTTTTTGAACTTAAATCTTATAAAAATATCTTTTTATTTTCTTTTTTATTTGTTTGGACACTCTTAAACAAAAGCTCAAAATATTGCATATAATAGTCATTAAAAACTCTAAACAAAAGCTTTTAACACAATAAAAACTTGCTAAAAATTCTAATCATTAATAATCTCAAATCATTAACAAATATAAAAACTCTAAATAAATATATCAATAGTTCCATACAATAATCTCAAAGCTTAAAAAAATATAAAAAAAATGATATTATATAAATAAGATAAAAAATTAAAAAAAAAAAGAACCAGGATGGGACGATCCCGTCCTGTGTCCCGTCCCGTCCCAATAAGATTGGGACCAGGACGGGCTGGTCTTGAACACCCATAACAATAATTATATACTATCTATAATCTTAATCATAGATTTCGTTTATAATACTCCTCCGGTCCTAATTATAAGACCCAATTGACTTATTTGAGGAGATTAAGGAAGTAAGTTAAGTTGGTTATTTATAATAAATAAGTGTTGTTATTCTTAAAATATCCTTGCTAATTAAGTATATTGGCTAAAAATATCATTATTAGAAGGATTATCTTGGAAAAAAATGCATAAATATAAGAGAGAAAATGGATTGGGTCTTATAATTAGGACCAAATAAAAAGTCAAATTGGGTCTTATAATAAGGACCGGAGGAGTATATAAATAAAATTTTATAAATAGGTGCAGAGGCAGTATTTTCATTAGTTTTATTGTTTTAAAACGAGCGGTTCTCTTCGTGAGTAAGCGAGCGTGCCTGCGTTTTTCTCCCTGTGGTCACCATTCCAAAATATCCAATGTGCAAATGGCCACAGGCTGTTGTGCCACGTGGTTTTTTCCATTCCACGCTTCCCGCCCCCGCGCTCGATATCTTTCTCATGTCTCTTTCCTCGGGGCAGTTAGGCTTCTTCCTCGTATTTAATTTATTGACCTTTTTAAAAAAGGTAAACTACAATTACAATTAGTCCAAAAAATAGATTTAATTATTTTAAAATCCATCAATAAGTAAAGAGTAAATTATGATAAGTTTCAGACTAAAAAATGACAGTAAATTCAGCTAATCACTTGTTAATTAATTTTTTTCTCTAAAACTTCTTGGTAATTCTTTTTTAAAAAAATTGACGTCTAATAGTTTATATTTTTCAGCTAAAAAACTAGTTTATATTTATGCAGTGTTTTCAATTGTAAGACTTGAATTAGAATATCAATATAGTATTGACAAAAAATAATAATTAATAAGATATAAATGGAATATAAAGTATAAAATTTAAACCCCAAATACCCAAAAGCCAGAAGTAGTACATTGTCAACATGAAAATTAAAATTAAAATCAATCTAAAGTGTCAACATAAAAAGTTAAAAAACTGGTCCAAAAAAAACATAAAAAGTTAAAAAGAAAAAAAGTAGGGCATGAAGGTGCAATTTTCATCTTAATTTTATTTCTTAGGTACAATTTTATTTCTAATCTTTTAGTGGTATTATCCTTAATTTTATTTTTTGAGTATAATTTTGTCCCCATTTTTTTTTTACAATTTTATCTATGATGTTTGGGTGTAATTTTGATTTTGAAAGATAAAATTACACACACAAAAATCAGAGTCAAAATTACGTCACTAAAAAAATTAAAGACAAAATTATATCTGAAAAATAAAAGTAAAATTGCGTTAAAATTGGAGCAATTTGTAACCGCGTGTTCGCGGGGCCTCTGCGAGAGTTTGACTGCATCCTTGAGCCGGGGAATTACGAGGCAAGTGAGCAATTTTACTGGCATAATTCCTTTTCCTTGCCCGTCAAGGTGCCATAAATTAGTGATTCGTTTATCGCTCATCAGTCCTCCCCCGCAAAGCAGTGATTCAATTCGCTAGCCGAGAGAGACCGCAAACAGGATATCAATGGCGGCTTCGGGGTTGAGAGTGGGCCGTTTTCCGTTATTGTTGCATCATCATCCCTTATCATCCTCAACCTCCAGGAAGCTTAACGTTCCCTCAAAGTCAAAGGGGCTCACTCTATACTCTCGCTATGCACAAGCTCAGGATCTTTTCTCGTCTCGTCGTTTACAAGGTTGTCTTCTATTTGGATTCTGGGTGTGGGTTACCTTGAGAATTCTTCTATTTGGATACCAAAAATTCTCCAAATTGGGCTTCAGATTACTGAGATTTCCCTATGTCTCGGCTGGATTCGCTTTCAAAACTAAGCTCCCCCCGCCCCCGGGCGCAGGGGGATGACACTTTTGATTTGAATTATGCAGATTTTAGCAGCATAGTTTTAACCAATTCCAGTATAATTGATACTGCTGAAAATTCTGGACCTAACCAGATCATCAAGCTGCACTGTGTTGTTGGGTTAGACACTAAAGAACTTAATGCGGAACATATCCAAATAACTGGAAATCTAGTCATGCCATTGTTGCGGCTTCGTTACCTTCTTGTTTTATTTTTCCGTGCGTAGTATTTTTCTGTTGTATGGCCTGAGTTGGCGCCTCTAAATTGTGTCTTTGCCTCAGAGAGTGTTGAAAACCTGCCGAAACTGGTGGAAGACATTGTCCAGACATCTATCAATACGGGTCCTCGTGGTGTGGTTAGGATGGCTCAAGGTGTTCAAGCATTCATTGGGGTCGGTCAAGAGTGGTTGGCCGATGTATCAAAGGTAGCCCCATATGTTTGTTTTGTTGGCATATCCTGCAACATATTCGTTATTCTATTTTTTCCCTAAAAATTTAGTAGCAATTTTTTTTTTTTGGGAACTTTTTACCATGCATCATTTGTCATCCTGATAATGGATTTTATTTCTTCAAGCCGTCCATTAATAATATGTTTATAGAAGTCAAATGCAAAAATCTGATGTTTTATCATTTAAGCTGCTTTTTTTATTGGTAATGCACTGTAGGAGTAATGAGTCTGGCTTATGCTTGTAATGGATTTTATACATATTGTTGTACCATTCTAATGAAGGAGGATGTTTTGTTGAACCAAAAACTATTGGAAAGATATTTGTGGGCCCAAAAAAGTCTGCATCTTCTGCTGTTTCCATTTTCACAGTAACCATACTTTTATCTGTCTCCTAATGTTTTTATTTTTAAAATATAAAAATGTAGACTGAACTGCTAATTTTCTGGCATCATTTGTAGTCAACAAATTCATCTGCTGGGTTACCAACCGAACTGCAACTTGGTTTACTTTCTCCATTCTATTTAAGGAGATTGTTCGAACGCATGGGGGCAACCTACATCAAATTGGGTCAGGTATGGATCAATAACCTCCCCCTCCTTGCGGGTTTCTGCTTGGGTTGTGCTTGTTTATGTCCATTTGATCACAATGATTATGCATGCTTTTCTAAGGTCTGAAAAGTGTAATATATAATTATTATGGGGGTAAAGAATGTTGCAAAAAGGCTTTTATAATGACTTGATATGTATTTTTTCTCAATTTCCTATTTAGAAATTCTTTCACTTTTATGCTGGCCTTCATGCTATGAGCTTTTATACTAGGGGCTATTTTTGGCTTCCATTTTGTAGTTCATCGCATCGGCACCCACGCTGTTTCCTCCTGAGTATGTACAAGAATTCCAGAGTTGCTTTGACAGAACTCCTCCGGTTCCTTTTGAGAAGATCCAATCAATACTGCGTGAGGAACTGGGAAGACCAGTAGATAGTGTTTACGATTATGTTGACCCAACTCCCCTTGCTTCTGCCTCTATAGCACAGGTGCATAACATGTATCCATCTTTGTCCTCCTAGATATTTTCATACTTCTGTTGCTGCTAATATAATTTTTGATAATAACAACTAGGTTCATGCTGCAAGGCTAAAGGGCTCCCAGGAGGATGTGGTTATAAAGGTCTTAAAACCTGGAATAGAGGACATATTAGTGGCAGATCTTAATTTTGTTTATGTAGTTGCTCGAATATTGGAGTTCTTGAATCCTGAACTAAGCCGGACATCACTGGTATAAACAATGCGGGCAGCTGTCTCGGATTTTCTGCTGTTGCTTTATATGTGCATATTCTCTCTACTGTGTATATTTATTTTTATAATTTGAAGTATTCTCTCAGACAACACCGAAGTAAATTCTCAGATCTTTAATATGTTGCCTGTTTGTTGTTCCTGTTGATTTCTCTGACCCCACTGTCTTTCTTTTAATGGAAGGAGACTTAGAAGTTATACTCTCTGCCTTCCTTTATTAGTCACTGTTACTTTCATCTATGCCAATACTAGGGGCTAGAACTCCCTTGTAATGTAATCATCCTTTCGTTAGGTTGGTATTGTCAAAGACATACGGGAGTCTATGCTTGAAGAGGTTGACTTTTACAAGGAGGCTGAAAATATCGAAGCTTTCAGAAGATATTTGGAAGCCATGGCACTCACTGGCCAGGCAACAGCTCCAAAAGTATATCGATACTGCAGTACTCGGCGAGTTTTAACCATGCAGAGACTTTATGGAGTTCCACTGACTGACCTAGACTCCATAAGTTCTCTTGTTTCGAATCCAGAAGCCTCGCTTATAACTGCTCTTAATGTTTGGTATAGCTCTATTTGCAGCAAATATATATAATTTCCTTCATTTTATTCATCTCAAAATTTACTTATTCTCTCCTGATACAAAATTGCATCTCTTGGTAAATGCTGTTTTATTAGGTTTGGAAGTTTGCTTGCATGTGAATCCTTCCATGCAGATGTACACGCAGGCAATCTATGGCTTCTTCGTGATGGCCGTATTGGGTTTCTTGACTTCGGTATGCATTATCTCTTCTTTGGGTTATTTATGTGGACGGTTATACTTCAGCTCTGTCTAATAGCCTTATAGGAGAGTTCACTGGCCATCTGTTAATTTAATGAATGTGTCAATGTGGTCCATACATTCTGTGTGAAATTTAAGTGCTTCAAGTTTCTACACGTCTTCTTTAATTCGTATTGTTTCATCACTATTAATTTATTAGTAGCTTCCCAAGTTGCAGTTATGCTAACTTAAGTCATAATGAAGTATTATGGCTGTGATTATTGAAATGGCCCAATGGTTTAACTTCTGAAGTTCAATCCTTGAAACATATGGGCTTCACTTCGGAAGAGCATTATTCGAAGATATTCGTGAGCATTTTATCTCTGACTATCATTGGTTTGATAACACTTTATTTAGTGTTGACAACACTTAAATTTGCAAATGACAATAAGTTTTTGTTGACATTCCTTATTTGGCATTTTGTAATTTCCAACTTCTTTTTTTGTCATTTTCCCCAAATTCTTTGAATCTGTCAGGTGAATATCAAGTGGAAGAAATTATCATTAATCTTCTAAAGCAGTATAGAGATAAAGGCTTTTGGGTTCCCATGCAAGAGATGCCACTCTGTAACCCAAATTGTATTTCATTGTATGGAAAATAAACACTTGGTTGTATTTAGTACCTGCAAATATTTTTAGATAGAAGCTCCCATCAGTCGTTGCCCTTACCACTGTTTAAATGTTCTCTTTGATAGTAACTATTAAGAAAACTGGTTATAAGAGTGTTTGACGGTTTCAAAAGTGCCGCTTCTTTAAAAAGGGAAAAAAAAAAAGTATTTTGATTATTGCTTCCACACAATTCCCTGAAATAAACGAGATAAACTTTTGTTTCAACTTGCAGGAATTGTTGGGCGTATATCTCCCAAAACATGGGCTGCTATGGAGGTATTCTTGGGATCCATTGCCATTGAAGATTATGACTCAATGGCCGCTGCCTTGATTGAAATGGGTGCTACAAAGCAAGATATTAATGCTAGAGCCTTTGCCCAGGATTTGGGCAAAGTATTCTCAACAATTAAGGCAAGCACTGTAACTCACTTATACTAATGAATGATGTTTGTTCCATAGGCTGGTATGAATGTAAAAGTACTCAGCCTACCTGGCAAATGCATGCTGGTACCTGATTATGCTTATGTTAATGTGATGACCGTGATTTTTCTATTTGTTAGGAATTAACGGGAAACTAGTGGGGAAATAACAAAATGTAATTCTTTCTGCAGAGAGTGCTCGTCTATTAGTTGTGCTATGAAGTCAGAGATATGTATAAACGTGTGCAAGCATTCATGTGCAAAGAGATAAATTTAATGTTTGGTTATGATAAATTAGGGCTCACAAAGTTGGGTTACTATGGCTAGTATTCTTTGCATTATTGTTATTCGTAGACAAAAAATGGCGTCCAGAAAGGTCGTCTTCCTTCTCTTTTGGGCATCATTTCTCATCATTTAGACGTTTGATTATGAGAAGCATGCAGATAACTTTAGGCCACACCTCGTTTAATTGTTATTTCTTACATTAATTATCTGCAGGAGTTGGACACTGAAATAGTCGTGGCAACTAGAAGCGGACAAAGTACAACCGCAACCGCTGTCTCTGCTAATATTGTACTCGATGAGAGGCAGATGAATGCTCTCTTCCTTGATGTGGTATGCTATTTAATTTGAACCACATCAACTTGTAAGTTGGTATCAATAGGTCCAGAAGGCACTGACAGTTAGTCAATAGGCACGTGGTAGAATATCTGCCCCTAGCTGAGCTCTAGAATTACAATGGAGCGGAATACAATTTCTCACACTTCCCCGCTGATTTGATGGATTCCTATGCGACTTTTGGATTGTCAGGAAACATGAGAAGTCCCAGATTAATGGAGGATGAACAACATTCCATCATTCCTTAGTTGAAAACAAATTGTCCATAAATATGATCATTATCTAGTACCCATATATGCAGTGAATCGTATCCAATGTGCAACATTGCATAGGCAACTGGCAGTTTGATTATGTCTGATACTACTCTTGTTTTCTTCCTGGTCCGCAGGTTCAGGTGAGTGAATCATATGGACTAAAGTTCCCCCGGGAATTTGCACTTCTCCTGAAGCAGCTCTTGTATTTTGATCGGTATACCCGGTTATTGGCTCCCAATTTGAATATGCTTCAGGATGAGAGGATTAGAATTGCCTCCAATAGAAGAAGCAAATATAGAGATGGTTCCGAATGAATTATTATAGGAGAACCTGAATGTACCCAAGATCAGGCTGAAAGCTTAAACCGTATTGTTACTATTGTATAGAAGCAAAATGTTTTGGTGGCAGTTCACCGCTTGATTGGAATATTTGAGAGATCTGGAAAATCAACGCTAGCTTGACTCTTACTCGTTGGATGATACCAACTGGGATTACAAGTTGAACTCTGCCCCTGCAAAAGTTATAATTAAAGAAAGGAAAAAGTGATATTAAAAATATTTTTCTTAGCAAGTACCTACAATTTGTGTTGAGATTTCCTCTTCGTATGATTATACCCAACAAAATCAACGAATCTTATTATAGATGTCTTGGTATAGTGTGTATGTTTTCTACAAAATGCGGATGAAAGGAGACTTGCATGCCATGGCAGCGTTTTGGCTGCAAAAAAGAGCAAACTACGATGCAAATCACATGTCAATGACCAGTAGGAGCACAGCTCTTAATTGAGTCCGAAGCCGCGACATTGCCATAATTCTAAACTTACAACCAATAATTAATTTCACCCTTCATTTGGAATTTACAACCAATAATTAATTTCACCCTTCATTTGGAATTGCACCACGGTGTGTTACGTGATTGATGATACCTTGACTTGCGTGCAAATAGTCCATTAGATGCACACTATCGTCTTGTAGATAATATATTACTGCATCTTAAATTATGATGAGAAATTTCCCGTTCTCAATCTTTGCTGTTTTACTTCAGATTCACCAAGAACAAAAGAAATAGCATTGACTTATGCTTGACCCATGGCCTGTCATGATGGTTCCCGAGGATTGTAACTATTCAACACCATTACCCGCATGGTTTTTTTCATTGACCATGATGTTATATTTACCTGACGATTTAGTTCCTCTTATCACTTGACTTAACGAGGTATAACCCATCAGTTGATGAAGTGGCGAACTTCTCGGCGGTGGGGGCGGACGAGCATCCATTTGTGATGATACTTTTTTGGACATAAACACATTGGAGACAAGTCCAGCTGATCCGTTTGTTCCCATGGGAATCTCAATTGAACAAGAATGTGATGAAGCAATCTTCTCTTTCTCTGTTTTAGCGTCACCAGAGACACTGTGATCATATCCCCAGCCATGCAGAGAATGAAAGGCTGATAGGGAAACAGGATCTTCAGAGGAGCAACTTTTAGAAGCAGATAGTCCATAATTATCTGAATATGAAACAGGGTCCGCTGGTGAAGAGTTGTAATGGTTGGCATCAGAATCTGCAGGTCGATTGCTTCCATTAATCACCTTGCTTCCATCAAAATCCATAATTTGCAATGATTTCATCATTGGAAATTTGAGCACCTCTGAACATGAACCACATTTTAGCTTATGATATGCCCTTCTAAAAAGAAGAAAATCAGCAGGCAGCTGCAGCAGCCTGAAGCAGCGATCACAAGTGAGAAAAGGGGCCCCACCCGCCACTGGGCGGACATGTCTTTTAGCCAAATTCTGTTTCTCCTCGGATATTTCTTCGCCTTATAAGCCTGATGTCTCTGATCATCAGATTGTGTTTCACAGCCATATAATGAGGTTTTAGAGCTCACAGTCCACTGTGGATTCCAAGGATAAGAGCAATGAGGGGAGCAACAATTGTGACCATGGTGATACCTGCACAGTGCTTCATGCTGGCAGACATGTGGAGTTAGGTCTGCTGGGCACTGCCACTCTTCTGGAAAGCAGTGTCAACATAGCTCCAGGATTCTGGAAGTTTGTGCATTCCATGCATCTACCATCGCAATTCAGGTCTTCTGAAATCTTTCCTCTTGAAGGTCATGGTTATGGTAGGACAATGTACGCTTTCCCTTACAAGTGCTTGAGCAGGTCTTCCATGTCTCTACATTCACAGAGCTAGTTCTGCTGAATCCTGCAATATGTATATCATTCTCAGCAATTTCATCTTCTCCTGATCGGGGTCCTCACAAGTGTCAGATGGAAGGAAGGTTGAGCTGCATCAAAGTAACTGATTTGATGGGCTGCCACTTTCATAGCAGATGAACCACTGGATAATGAAAAGGCATTTTGGATGGAAACTCCTTTCTATCTGCTGCTTTCATGACATGGTGGTTTTCACTGCGAAAATCTGATGAAAAATTCAAGCGTTGGTGTGCTTTAGACTCTCCATATATGATGCTATCAACGAGGATTTTTGCCATTCTGGGCCTTTCATCAGAAACATCATCAACAACACTGTTGGTGTTGTCCAAGGGATTTAAATGCTGGTAACCAGGGATATGCTCGTCCATCCCATCATCAGACGAGACACTGCCATCATAAGCATGAGAGCTTCTAGTGGTTGGAGAACTGGACAGTTCACCGAGAGTATCACCAAACTCTGAACCCGGATTAATGACTTCTGTGGCATCAGATTTATCCATAGACCTTATACGTTCAAAGCTGACATTAATACTACTCTGTGCTTGCTTCAACAGTTCAGTGTAAGATATTACATTATTATATGATGCAGCGTGCCCTTTACCAATACAAGCAGTAATATCTGAAATGCTTGCTTTTTCGGAGGCTACATTTGCAGTACTTCTGGAAGCAGAGGCACTTTCAGTGGTGTTCGCTGTTGATTTTGCACCTCCTGGAATGTCACTTTTGAAATTTTGTTCGCCTGTTGCAGAATATAACTCCTCTTTCAATCCCTTTAATAACAAGCTTTTATTATTTGAATCTTCTGGTCCAGCTAACTGCAAGTTTGCATCATTGGCCTCCGTCTCACATCGAGTCAGCCCAGGTGAACAACATTTGTTGGATACCTCATGCCGATTGATTTTGATGCCTGAATGTTCACAGGCAGCCATCTCATTTTCCAGATCTTCAGCTGATAAATTAGAAATTTCAAGCTGCTCTCCATTGCATTCTCCACGATCACTTTGATCCCTTCCAGCATTTTCAACTGAAGAACATTCTGTCGCTTTGGTGCCCGGATCATTCTCCCTAGGACCATTTTGATTTTGACTCTTTCTACAGCTATCATCCAAGGAAGGTTCTCCTGTGGAATAAGCAGCAGCTGTTGTTGTCCTCTCAACATTTTCAAGAGAAAAAACTAGTTGCTGTTTCTTGCTAGATATATTCTCAGAAACAAGATCCGATGAGTTTCTAGGAGTTTTTTCACTTTCATGTGAGCTGGACTCTGAGTTCACGTCGTCGCTTTTCCTTCTTTTAGCTGTGTGCAGATCAGTAAGACGACTTTAATAGCAACTTCAAAACAAGTTGCATGTTAAATAAATTTCCTAATTTATTAAGTTGAATATTCATAATAAGTATAAATTAGTGTACAGAGAACCCCACCAAACAGATAAAGAGCATCCGTAACAAAGCAAAGGAATAAATCATATCAGAAAAATCAATGTGGCTTGAATAATTTTGAAAGATGATAAGACATTATTCAAAGGTTATGACCAAACCAAACACATTATCGAAGAGTTGTCACCTTGGAGGGTCGTGCCACACCCACCACACTTGTAAACATTATAATGTGGAAGCTCTGGAAGAAGTAGCCTGCACTTAGGACACCTGACTAGTCGAAGTTTAGTAGCCAGTTCACCTGGCATCTTTCTTCAAATATGTAATAAATTATGATCCGAAGGCTGTCTTTAGAAATTTTGCAAAAAGTATATGCCAAGATCACATACCAAATGCATCAACTGAACAGCTTCCTCAGTTGAACTTAACGAAAGATCTCCCTAGTCCTGCTGTCGGCATCAGACAATAACAAGTTTAACTTGGATTCAAGTAAACCATTCCTTAGCTAGAATCGACAAAGTGTTACACTGATGTAAATGGAAATGTTCTGAAGGAAATACAAGATGGTAATGAGTAGAGCAAAAGAGCACAGGTCTTTCATGTAGATTGATGAGTTTAGAAACGGCTCATTATCTATCGTGCCACATACGAGTACATGGAAGTATACTCCGTCGGCAACAGAACAAGATAAATCACAGTGAAACATTCAAAAAGCCACAACTAAGCTGGGAAAATGTCGTGAAAAGAAGAAGAAGAAGAAGAAGCAAATATATCGTTAAGCATCATTTTCACTATATTTTAATCTTTGTCAATGAAAGGCAAAATTATATGCTGCAAGGAAAATCGATGTCGTATTGTCGAGGACAAGAACTCTTCAAGAAAAAATTTATCGAAGTATAAACAGTTGAAATCGTGGTATATTTGTCGTCCGGCCAGATTGCTAAATATATAACACTACAATATCATGGAAAACAAGAAAACGTAATATTTTCGATTACATGTGAGAGACGTTGGAGATCCCGCAGGGAAGAGAAGTGAATAAAGGTGAGGAATATTCATTTAAGTGTAGAATTGAAGTTATCTAATTGCAAGTACCTTAGTTGCCAGTCAGATCAAATCATAGTTTATAGCTCCAAGCATGAAGATCACGATGGGAGGACTAAAAGAGTTCACTTAAAGAAACACAGAGATGTAGCCTGAGGAATACAAAGAAGAAAGAAGAGAAGCAAAATCTCAGAAAGCGAACAACAAGGAAGTAGAACGGGTGAATAATGAGGTGGAATGGAGTGACTCATAAAGGCCGCGGGGGGGGGGGGTAAATAAAGGAAGCAGAGCGAGGGAAGCGGAAGAGAGACAGAATGGAGAGAAATCTTTTCTTTGCCGCAAAGTTTAGGAGCAAAGAATGACACAGAATCATCACCATCACCATCATGATCCTCGAGTTATCATGTTCTTCTTATTCCTTAGAATAATGATACGCGATAAAGGAGCTACGCAAGAGAAACCTGAACTGGTTCTGCTCAAGATGGATTTTGGCTTTGATTATTAGTTTGAAAATCCCTACACCACCTACATTTCTGTGTGTGCATTGACTCAGTACTCTCTCTCACTGTCGCGGGCGTTCTCTGCATTGCGGAATGGACAGAAGTTTTAAAGTCGGCGCCGGTGACATTTAAAGCTCGAATTCGCCACTATTGATGAGCTGGCACCACGTGGGTCCCATCTATTCAATTCTTGATAAAATCATCCTCATTAAATCCACCTAATTTGTTTTTGTGAGAAATGAAAAGTAAAGAACACTTAAATAAAGACAAATACACTTAATTAGTTTAATTTTTTTAAAATAAAATTTTTTTAATGTTTTGCTTAAAGGATACTTCAATCAAATGAGTTGCAGTTGGCGGGTTAGAGGATTATTTATTGAAAAGCAAAGAAAGAAAGACAGGGAGGGTCAAAACTAAGTGGCGCCGGTGATTAAGGGAATCCTCATTATGGGTTTCAACGATGGACGGACAGATCCTGATTTGCTATCAAAATCAGAGCCTGCTTCCCCTGTCTTTTAGGCCTCCTTTATCAGGCCCAAGCAATAAAATCACAATTTAATAAAAAACCATGCTCACGTGAAAAAATGTGAAAATTGGAAACTACTCATCTGCTGCCTCATTTGAAATCGTGTTTTGACATTTTATGTAAGGTGAAATAAAACTCCTATCACATCTTTATCACATATTTCATAAATTATGACTAAAAATTATTTATAAATCATTCTAAATAGGATTATAATAATTGTGATAGATTCATGATAGCATTGCTTATGATGTCTAGTCAAATAAGGATATGCTAATAATTGTTCTTATTTAGAGAATTATTTTTTAATCTATATGTCAGAGATGAAAGTTTGCGCTTAAATAAGTAGGTTTACAATTTCACTTCACTATATGAAGCCTTGTTCTATGAGTTGTTTAATTGGAGAGTAATTTTTTAATAATTGATATTAAAATGAATACATTGTTTATGAAGGGTTATATTATTTATAAATTACAAATAATAAATCACAGTCATATCTAAGTGACAATTAGTTGGTAGTAATATTTTGAAGTCAATTGGGTCCAGAGAAAGCGAAATCTTCGTGATCAAACCTTGGCAGAATATTCTATAAAATGAAAAAGAACGGCACGGGCATCTCATGTCCTGCTTTGTCAGCGAATCATCACGGCATTTGTTACCCACCCCGTCTTTAATTTCCGCCCCTCCTTTTTTGGGATTAAATAGTGAATAAAATTGAATTTTCAATTTTGAATGCTGGGAATTACTGTTAGTGCTTTACGATCCCTGGGTATTAATTGCGGAAAGCTGGTCTGAAAGCTTGACTCGAATGCCCCTGGAATCAGTTCATCCGTATCCTCTGCCAACACCCCAAGCTGTTAATCGGTTATAGACGTTTACCTTGGAAAATACTTGTCACATGGCCTTTTTTTTCTATTATTATTATTATAACTATACTCGTCAAACACAGAAATTAAATTAATTGTATAAAAATACTGCTAATCATTAAACAAAAATAATTAGTAAGATATTATTCTGACCGCATGATCACAAAGTTCATGATATACAACTACATAATACACTGAAAGCTGAAACCCTGAGTTGATTTGTGTGCATAAACGATTCTGGGTTATCCCAGTCACGACTGGAATTGAACCGTTTATATAAATTCATACAACTTTCCATAATCATGCCAACATGAATTTTGAGCCCTAGTTTCGTTTTCATTGTTACTTCAACTTCCTTCAAATCCACTTTCATCATACCAAACCAGGCGTAAACATGAATAGCCTGCGTTAACGCAAGAAACCTCTGCTATGAAAAATGAACACAAACCCCCGAAAAAACGGTCCGATCTACTTTTATAGGAAAGGAACAAAACATTCCACGACGTTGGGCTACAATTGATATGTAAAGCTTCAGCATCGACAACATGATGACAATGATGACACGCAACTAACTGTGACTCAGGAAGAGGCTACAACAGCACGACGCTTGTGTCCAATAATGCTTGAAGGAGTTCCTGATATCCACTCCTATAGTGGTCCAGTGAAAAGCAAAGTTGCCGTATTGCCTCCCTCTTTTCCTCCGCTCTGTCCGAGATCTCAGCGTTTTGTCCAGCCACCTCTTTCTCCAGCTCTTCTACTTTCAGCCTCAACTCATTTACTTGATTCATTTTAGTTTCAGATTCTGAACTCAGTTCTGCCTGTTGCTTTAGTAACTGGCTTAGCTCTCTCTCCTTATTTTCAATCTGATTATCTCGGAAGCTCACTTCTGCCTCAAGTTTATGGATCCTAGCATTGGCCTCATCTTTTTCAGTCATGAGCACGTCATACTTATGTTTATACCTGTCGAACTCCTTATTCAAAGCCTCTATATCACATATGTTCTGACCAAGTTCTTCCTTCAACGAGTGATTTCACCTTCCAATAGCAGCTGCTGCGTCGCATGCAGCTCTCTCAGTTTCAACTTTTCAGCTTCACATTCCTCTAACTTACTTTCTAAAATGTTGCTTCTTGATTCCAATTCCTTGAGTCTATCGTCCATCTGTAGTTTTTCTTCTGATAAAGTTGCTATACCAGACTGCAGCTGACTTTTCTCTAAAGAGATCTGTTCCTGGGCATCAGCATTTCAGACTTCAACTTTTGCATCTCAAGCTCGCGTTTAGTTTCATTAGTTTTGTGCCATGTAATTCTGTCTTCTAACTCTTGAACTTGCTTTCTCCCTGAATCAAGCTGGGCTTCTAACGCGGCTATATTTTCATGTGCTGCTTCAAGTTGACTTGGCAAATCTCGAGTACCATCACATGACCTACTCAATAGTTCCCCTTGTAACCTTGTAGCCTCATCATTTGATGCTTTGAGCTGTTCTCTAGCTACCTCCAACTCTTCTCTTCCATCAACTTTGCTATCTTGTTGAAACAGTCTGGAACATGGGTTTCCAAAGCAGCTGTTTGTTTTTTGCAACTCCAATACCTGTCCTCTTTCGTATTCAAGGTCAGCCTCCCTCATTTTCAATTCATTTTGAACATGATCAAGCTGATCCTTGTGCTTCTCCATCTGATTTTTTAAATTGATAATCTCCTTTTCTGAGATCTGAATGTTCAAGTTTGAAATTCTCAGCTCCTCCGCATTTTTAATAAATTTTCTAAGTAACTCTTCATAAGTTATGTTCTCTATCACCCGCGATATATTATCTGGGTCATCTTCCTGGTCCATGTAATTCTGTCGTTCTATGCCATTGAATTCTCCTTTCAGCTTAGTCTCTTTGGGAAGAATTTCGACGTCGTCTGATTTTACAGGCAACCCATGGTGATGGATTACAGATGAATTAAAAGATACGGATTCTGAGGATAACGATGAGGATGAGGAGAAGGGGGATCCAGAGCCCTCCTTCAGAGAAGTCAGAGAGTTATCACCTCCAGAGTTTAGAGATATGTCTATATTGACTGGTTGAAGGCCAGATGTCTGCAATCCCTGCTTTTGGTATGGAGTATAATAGGGAGTCACCACCTGAGTCCCTTGGTCATTAACTGATTCAGAACTCTTAGAGCCTTCCATCTCAAAATCTGATGGTTCTGTCTTTGATAAGAACCTTGCACTAAAACAAAAATTCGAAAAGAGTGTAAGTTCAGTGACCTTCGTCCTTCTAACAAATTAGACCTAAAGAGTTGAGAAGAGAACCAATTCCCAAGTCATAATGCAGACCATGTCCTTTCACAGCCTCAGAGACTTTGGTTATATAATGATAGGTTCTGAGGAATACGTTCCAGCGACAGAGCAAAATAATGGGAAATAACACAAAGAAGTAGGGAAATGCTGAGATTTTGATATTGATAGCAAATTAACTGAATCAGTGTTACAATAGACTCTCAATAATTCAGATCAAAATCCTATTCCCTAATACAATCACAACAACTAAGCAAAATGAAGCAACCAACCAAGCC